>NC_081415.1:599442143-599457143 GCF_030272615.1 Cryptomeria japonica
TTCAAAGTTTTTCAATGATGGATTTGTACTCATTGGTACATGTAGAAATTCAATTGTTTTTTCATCATTTCTCTCAATGTCATTAAGGGTTTCATTTCAATGATTTTTCTCTATTTATAATGACCGTATATTATAGTGTGAACTTGACTCACTATAGTGTGATATTGACTCCAGTTTCTTTACTTCATTGAAGGCAACACAGAAAATAGACCTTGCTTGCATTTAAGGACTGCATATTAAATATGAGATGACCGATTGTTTTCCACAACTATTCAAATTTGAAAATCAAATACCACAAATGAATGCATTCATATTCTACATTCGAATTATTTTATAAGAAAGAATGTCTCATGTCACTTTCATTACAATCCAATTCACTGCATATTCCTGAGCTCTGCAAATTCCTTATGTAACTATTTATATGCATTTTGTATGTATGTTATATATATGCATATGCATATGTATGTATATGTGCATATGTGCAATTCTATGTATATGTGCATATGTATGTAGATGGATATGTATATGTATGTACTTATGCATTTTAATATGTATGTATGAATGTGTGTAAGGATTGTATGTATGTTGTGAAATGTTGAAGATGGTCAAATAGTTGTTGTGCATGAATAATGTATGGATGATTTGTTGTGACAACGTTACTACCCCCATTTTTTACAATTTTTTGCAGGCATGCTGGAGCACCGAGGGAAGAATCGTACTTGTCGAAATGTAAATGTGTTTATTAACACACTTTAATTCTATGGGAGATTATGCCTTATATGCTTACATTTTTTTTTAATTTATGTAGATATATCAGATGATTATGCATTTTTTCTTAAATGTGTTTCTTAACACAATTTAATTTGTATTGCATTTTGTTGTGATTGTTTTAGGAGGCATCTAGAGACGTAATAAGGAGTTGTATAGAAGACAACAAGCCTTCCTCTCAGGTAAAGTCTTTATGACTTTACTTTGGCAATGACCTAGTAGACACTATAATTTGAGATATGTTTATGTTTGAATCTTCTCTTTTTGGATTGTATAATTATAATGCCTACAATTTCAACACTTACATGCATATATTGTTTTGTTCTTGTTAATTTTTGCTTAAATGTGTTTCTTAACACACTTTAATTTGTATTGCATTTTGTTGTGATTGTTTTGGTAGGCATCTAGAGATGCGATAAGGAGTTGTATAGAAGACAACAAGCCTTCTTCTCAAGTAAAGTCTTTATGACTTTACCTTGGCAATACCTAGTAGACACTGTAATTTGTGATATGTTTATGTTTGAATCTTCTTTTTTTGGATTGTATATTTATAATGCCTACAATTTCAACACTTACATGCATATATTTTTTTGTTCTTGTTATCTTCTTTGTCTCTTGTAAGGCACTAGAAAATAACTCTTTGGTTGTTGCCTTTTGTAAATAGGATAGTTCCTTTTATCATTTTGATGCAATGACCTAGTAGACCTAGTAGACATTGCAATTTGTGAATTTTTGTCTTCTTTTATTTTGTATGTTTCAATCTTGTCTTTGTGGATTGTTTATATATAATGCATGCAATTTAAACACTTGTAAGTGTTGAAATTTCTCACTATGAAAAGAGGGCATATTAGTGGCATCTGAATAATTAGATTCCAGTAATGTGGCCTTTTTGATAGTGAGCAATTTCAACACTTTTATGCATATGTTTTTATTTTTTGAACAAAAGTGGCAAGCCACTGATAAGTATATTAATAAGATAACTAATTCAAGAGCTCAATAGGGAAAGAATTGGGAAGAAAACCATATATCCTTGCTCATATACAATGAACAAAGAGGAAAAGAGGCTATGAGAAGGAGCCCCCCAAAGATCCGAAGAGAGAGATAGAACCTGCCCATAGTACAAGCCTCATAAAGGCCAAATTTAGAGTAGCAGGTTAGGACAAGTCCAAAAGAAGCCTTAAAAAACTACCCCCACAACCGGTTATCATGAAAACTTGGAAAGCAAAATTCTGGTTGTCGGAACATTGTAGAGTTGCCATGACCGGTTACCGGTTGTGTTATACTGGAAATTTGATACTGGTATGTTGTCCTCTTAACTGGTTCATAAAAGAGCCTCCATTACCAGTACTAGCTAGCTGATTAACAAGATGACTCTGCTATCGGTTCTGTTATACCGGTGGAAATAAATGAATAGACCAACACTAGTAATAACAAGGAGCAGTCAAATTTTTTTGGGTCATATCGATTTCCAACAAATTTCCTTACACATCAAAATGGAGCATATTCTAAGCAGCAAAAAATAGAGCCATAATTATTTTACTTGTCCATGGCTACATCACCCTAGGTTTGAATTTTAGGGGCATTGAAGGCTGGAATATTTACCTCCCATCACACCGGCACTACATCTTCTTGAGGGTGATGAAGGACCTCCCAGATATTGACCTCCATGTGTTGTTGTAGTTTGGCATCTCTCGAAGGGGTCAATGTGATCTTTTCCCACTTCTCTACCACTTCGGGCTGAGAGGAGGTAGTCCATCCCAAGGCCTCATCCTGCACTAATGCGTTGAGGTCTGGCACCCTATCTAGAGCTCGTCCCCTTTCCACTGGTTGCAAAATTGGCAGACTGGGATTAACATTTTCTATTTCCAGGATCACCATGAGAGCCCCAACTTTGATTCTGACTCCGTGCACAATATTCTCATCCAATTGACTACCAAATTGCTGCAGGTCATTCTTCACATGGCACAAGTTTTGTCATTCAAGAGAAAGCTTGATTCGGTTATAAAGCACCATGTAAGTATGGCTAGATTGAATAAAATGATGTGGAAAAAGGCCCCCAAGGAGAGCCGATCCCTACCATAGATTATAATTGACTAGGGCTTCATGGAACGAGGTAGGTGCAAGCACATCCTGTCTTACCAACTTAAAAAACACAAGTTCAAGTAGACGAATTGATTGCAAGAGATCCAGAGCATTGGACAGAAAATAACTGAGAAGTTGATAGGGAAAAAGAATTCTTTTGGCTTGAGGGGACAAAATCTCCTCACCAATGAAATCTTTGACTGCTCTTCTCAAGTTGTGGGTTGTGCAGAAGAAACAGTTGGTCGAGGTCCCTGTCATTGACGTGTCTATGAAAAGCCACCGAGGGTTCTGAAATTCACACTGGAACACGGTCATTCCATGGCATGTACTCCCAATGCATTTTCCTTCACCCTTCGCAAGAGTTGTTCTCCATATTGTAGAACACTGAGATACTTCAAAAATCAAAAACTTTGAAAACTTCCGCTGAGAATTGTGTATATAAAAACAGGCAAGTTTCCATTTATAAACAAAAATCAACATCTCAAAGTGCAATAATTAATTAGACTTTAAAATCAAGTTCACGATTTCTTGCATTAACTTGTGACCATAATGCAGTCGGGAGGATGTGTGAGAGGCCAAAATCTGTTTTGCCCCATGTGAAATGACATCATGAAAATCTCAAAGTACTCGCACTAATATTTCATTCCTACCATCCGCAAACTACATTTAAATGCATAAATGCTAGTGTCCTGGCAGTCATCATGTTCGCAGGCTTCAGGTTAAATGCATACATGCGAGTACTTATTAAGTTGTAATTTGTGATTTGAGTGTTGTACTTTCCTTTTGTACTAGTTCAAGCAATTTGGGAAAAGAAGACAGTTTGGTGGGAGATGCAACTGACTCAACTAAAATGCCATCGCAGTCCATATTTTCTAATTTGTCAGCAGCAGAGTTGCCCTCTCTTAATGTGTGGCTGACAATGTAATCCGAAAATGTGTCAAGTAAATCCAAGATATACTTCAAAACATACAAAAGGTGCCAAGCCTTAGATCTTTTTGAGGTAATTAAATTGATAATAACTAATGAATCCCCTTCTATATGTATGTTGGAGAAACCACATTTCCTTGCTAACACTAGGTCAGCTAGTAAGCCATTTGCCTCTGCCAAGTTATTTGTACCCGGAGGGATGGGAGAAGCTTGGAAAGCACACATATTGCCAAATTGATCTCGAATGCAAACTCCAATCCCTGACTTCCCTGGGTTTCCATGGGAAGAGTCATCGAAGTTCATCTTAAAGAAATTAGGTGCTAGGGGTACCCATTTTATGGAAGACCTATCTCTAACATGAGCTAAGGACCAATTCGGGGGAATCCCTATTGGCAAAATAATACCATTCCATGATTTTGCAATTACCTTATCCCACTGAGTGAATGAATGAATGTCCTTGGAATTAGTGAGAGAAGAATTTATAATTTCTGCAATCGACTTTTCCAAATTGATCAAAACTTGATCCAGAGAAGAGGATGTTTTTCTGAAAAAAAATTTATTCCTCTCCCACCAAATGGCCCAAATGATGTGAGCAAGAGCACATTTCCAAATGTTTGGGAAAGTTGATGAAAAAAATAAAAGAGGCCAAGAGTCAAACATATCCCAAAGTGATTTCGAGAAGGGCATCATAACTTGGAGTTTATTCATGATGAAGAGCCAACATTGGGAGGCAAAGGTGCAATGTAAAAATAAGTGATCAACTGATTCTTCCTCTAAGCCACAAAATACACAATTAAAAGCTTGTGAAATGCCCAATTTTACTAGTCTATCTACTGTTAGGATTCTTTTGTTCAACGTTAACCATGCAAAACAACCTTCTTTTGGCAGAACAATATCATTCCAATAGAATGAGTATGCCTGACTACTTACCTTACTACTACAACCCTGTTGTAAGGCCTTGTAACCTTCTTTAATTGAATATTGCCCTGATTTAGATGCTGCCCAAATTAACACATCTTCTTTGTTAGACATGAGAACTATCCTATTCAATAAGATAGTTTCCAAGGAGGAAGATTGCTAGGTGGATATTGGGAGAAGAGTTGGGTCTTTCCAGCTTATTCTACCTCAAAATATTTCTATAGCGGACACATAGTCACTCAATTTTGTACCCCAATGAGCTATAGCTATATTCATAATATCTTCCATATTATCCATTTGAGCAATTGGAGGATGCCCACACCATGAGTCTATCCAGAAGTTAGCACTAACACCATTATTGATTTCCCATGAAACATACTTAGATATTAGATTTCTTGAATCCATCATGAAATTCCAAATTGTCAATATTTAGCTTGCATAATCTTGCACTATTTGGAAACAGGATTAGTGTACATTTCTAAATCAATTTCCCTCCAAAAGCCTTGTTGCGATGCTTTAGATTATGAAGACCTACTCCACCTTGGGATTTTTGACATGACATATTTTCCAGAGAGGCTAAGGGGATTTTCCTTTCATTTGTCATATTACTATTCCATAGAAAATCTCTAACAAGTTTCTACAATTATTGAATGACAGATGAGGGAGCTTTGAGAACATACATGCAATATTTTGGTATTGCTGTTAACACTGACTTAATAAGAAGAATTATACCTGATAATGAAAGCAACCTTACTTTCCAAGCTGAAATTCGAGCCTTGACTCTACCAATAACAACAGACCAATAAGAAGATTTGTTTGTTCCCATTAAAAAGGGAATGCCAACTTAAGAAGATGGCAATTGATCCATTGGGAAGCCCATATTCTTGGATATTCTTAGTGACAAGATTGAAGGTATGTTGAAGATGAAAATCTTAGACTTAGCAGCATTAATTTTCTGACCCAAAGCAGAAGAATAGATTTCCAATGTTTGCTTGATGGGCATGGCTTCTTTTAGAGAAGACTTACCAAATAACAATGTATCATCAGCAAAAGGAGAGTGAGTTACTTCTATTGAAGTACATGGAAGACTGACACCAAGCCAAAGCTCATTTGAAGACTGAAAATTGATGTATCTACTAAAGGCATCTGCCATAAGAATGAAGAGAAAAGGTGATAAAGGGTCGCCTTGTCTTATTCCCTGTGTACCCTGAAAAAACCCTGAGGGATGTCAATTTATTAGAATATAAAAGTGTGCACCTAAGACACAAGTTTTGATCCATTCGCACCATTGGTCTGAGAACCCAAATTTAGATAATACCTTAAAGAGAAAATCCCACTTAACCCAGTCGTATGCTTTCATCATGTCAAGTTTGACAACAAAATTTGCTTGCTGGTTTTCATGGATAGAGTGTAAAACCTCATGTGCTACTAGGGCTTGTTCCATAGTCTCCCTACCTAGGACAAAACCCCCTTGTTCTTGCGAGATGATCTTAGGTATGAGATAATATAGTTTGAGGTAAATGGCCTTAGTTACGATCTTATAGATTGTGTAATAGAGTGAAATAGGTTTGAACTCTGCGAATGTTGATGGTGAAGGTTTTTTTGGGATGAGAACAATATTTGTTGCATTAATTCTTTTTAGCATTGCTCCCCTTTTCCTGGATTCTTCCATTACCACCAAGAGGTCAAAACCAATCACATCCCAACACTTTTGGAAAAAGAGGGCGGTGAACCCATCCGGACCTGGAGCTTTATTTGGGGAAATAGAGAATACCACTTTGTGGACTTCCTCCAGAGTGAAAGAAGCCGGTAGGACTCTGTTATCTTGGTCGGAGATCAAAGGAGGGATAGATTACAATAAAAGCTCAACATTATCCTTCCAAGAAGGATCTATATATGCTTATCTTGTTTTGTTGTTCTTCTTATATTCTTATGTTCTTGTTATGTTATATCTTGTAATTTCAACACTTATGTGGCCTGTTTTGATAGCGAGAAACACACTTAGTTGACATTAGAAAAAATCAAATGAGATTTATAACAATAGCATCAATTCATTGGTACAATCATATGAGATTTCAAAAAAACAACGGAATAACACAGTTAGTTAACATTAGACAAAAATCATATATGCTTTATAGTTAATTTTTTATAACAACACCATCAATGCATATATGTATACACAGAAGATCAAAAGGAAGTGTCCCATTTGCATAAAAAAGAAGATGAAGAATTATTTAGTAGTGCCTTACTAGACATTTTGTTAGATACTCCCAACAACCAAAACTTGGCAACGGACAAAATATCTTGTAAGGCACTAGAAAATAGTTCTTTGTATGTTGCCTTTTTACAAATAGGACACTTCTTTTTATCATTTGGATGCAATAATATAACTACAAGAAAAACACTTAGTTGAAGACAGAAAAAAATCATATGAGATTTATAACATCATCAATTCATTGCTATAATCATATGAGATATCTAAAAAACAACAACAGAGTTCTGAAAACATTACAAAATATGGTCGTATGTCATTTTATAATCATATAATAGTTATATATTAACTCAAAATATGCTCTTTGGAGTGCTCAAAAAATATAATTGATTGCAAACTAGATCAGTTATCCATATGGGTATTAAATGATGGGGTTTATCTAGTTTGCTCAACACTTCACCTACCTGGTGTTGCTCAATTGCACCAACTCACTAGGCCTAGTTTCTCTCTATACCTTCAAGTCCTTCTCAATCTCTTCTAGGGCTTGATTCTTGTTCTTTCTAAGGTGTTTTCTTCAAGTGTCTTCACTAGGAACCCTACCAATTCACTATGTTTATCAGGTACTCAATTATGGCTTCTTGGCTTCAAGTTGTCAAAATGACCTCCTATCATTATGAGATGTTGAAGAGATGTGGAGGTGTCTACTAACATTTTTTTTATTCATTTTAAGTCCATTAGTGGCTTGCAATCAATAGGTTTCTTACCGATCTCAAATTCTTGCCCAGAAAAGGGCTACAAGGAATTAGGCCTCCAAATCCGGTTTTCTAGGGCTTGGGTGAAAAAGATTCAAAGGACCCCAAAATAAGTTTTCCTTTTCTTCAAAGATACACCTATCACTCAAGGATTTTTTTCGTTTTGGCCCTTGGTTTCACCAGACAATGTATGAACCCCAAAATGAGGGTTTTGAAGGGTTTACAAGGCTTTAACCGGCAATGAATGAAAAAATTGGGGTTTTGCTATCAAAAGGATTTGTCAAAGATTCTCCCTACATGGAAAAGTCTTCCCCAACTCCATGAACCCCTCCAAAATCTGAAATGGTGATTTGGCACACACCCCTAAACTTAACACTCCTTTTCACCTTATTTCCTCTAATCGGGTTGCTCCTAGACTCACCTAGAATAAGGTGACAGTCACATCAAAACTCTTCTCCAGCATAGGAACCTACATATGTACACTATATAGAGAATTTCCCATCATTTTCCAACAATCCATGATGCGAGCACATGTGGAGCTCATGGGGCAACCATATTTACAAGAAAATTTGCTAATTACAAGCCAAAACTGGCTGTTTACAAACTTGAACAAGAAAACACCTATGTACAGTATCAACAAAGCTCTAAAATGATCCAACAGTACAAAAAAACACAAGAGTAACTCAATCCATTTTTGGATCAATGGATTCAATCCATATTCTATTGCAAAATTTAGTAAAACAAGCCAAAATGTTGTCCACAAGACTGAAAATGAGTAGTTTCAGTTGTTAGACTTACAAAACACACTTCACCAACCTTGGTAAATGTGAAAGAGAGGGTTTATATATCTGTTTATATATCTTTCCCACTTGTGGAGTCCTTCCATGGCATTGGGAAATCCCTAACTCCACAGCTAACCAATTTCAGGACAAAAGTTGTCATGACAACTTTTTGCAACTTTGCACTTTTGCACTTTTTGGTCTCTCCAACTTATAAGACCTATTCCAAATCATCATAAATGACTTTTATAACATTTATAAGACCTATTTAACCCTCTCTAATTCTTTTACCAACTTTTGATACTTTTGAACAACAAAAGGCCAAATACCTACTCAAACTCACTATTTACACAAAAACGCAAACCTAAGTAAAATGAACTCAACCTAGGCCTACATTGACACAACATACTCACTCCTAGAGTCCTTATTCACCACTAACTTGGCTAGGGTCAGTACAAGACAAATTGTGAAAGTTAAATTGTCTAAGTCCTAGGTGCTCCTGCACCATTCTCCCAAACAGAAGAAGATTATGTCACCTCTTTGGGAATCAAATTCTGATCAATTCCAAGCTTCTGAAACTTTGTCTCCATCACCCATGTAGCTTAAGTATCATCCATACCCTGCCATTTTATGAGGTACTCCCAATAGACTTGATGTCTTGTCTTCTTGGCGATCCTTGAACTCAACACCTTCTCGGCCTTTGGATTTGGTTTGGATGGTAACTGAAGGTTGTTCACATCAACTAAAACCTCTGAGTGACTGCAATCTGAACCTTGAACTGATCCCTTGTATGCAACTAAGTCTTTTATATTGAAAATGGTGACAAACCTATGTCACTAGGTAGATCCACCTTGTAGGCATTTTCTCCATACTTGGCTAGAATGGCACATGGACCTATCCTCTTCATTTGTAACTTGTTTGGAACTCCTTGTTGTAGCCTTGATTTATTCAAGTGTACCATGACAAGATCTCCTACTTGAAATTGGAGGTTCTTCCTCTTTTCATCAACTTTTTGCTTGAGCTTGTTTGTGTTCTCCATCAATGCTTGTCTAACTGAATCATGGACTTCCTTCATTGATTGAGAAAAGTCCTTTGCATATCCACTTCTTTCAGCTGCACTTTCTAAGTCTCTCAACTCCAAAATTTCTCTCGAGTGCACACCATAGACCACTTCAAAAGGGCTCTTGCCAGTAGTCCTATTTATGGTGTCATTGTACGCATATTCACCTTGTGAGAGTACTTGATCCCATGTTTGTCCATATCCCTTAGTAAGGCACCTTAACAAGTTTCCCAAGATCCTATTCACCACTTCGGTTTGCCCATCTGTTTGAGGATGCTAAGTTGACCCAAAAGAGAGGTTGGTGCCAAGCTTTTGCCATAGTGTCTTCCAAAAATGACTCATAAACTTTGAGTCCCTATCTGAAACAATACTCATGGGTAAACCATGTATCCTCACTACCTCTTTGAAGAACGATTGAGCAATTTGGCATGCATCATGAGTAGTCTTGCAAGGCACAAAGTGAGCCATTTTGCTGAATATGTCCACAATCACATAAATGTTGTCATATCCCTATTTTGTCCTTGGCAAGCCTACTAAAAAGTTCATGCTAATGCATTCCCAAGGTCTATTTGGTATGGGAAGGGGTTGGTATAAACCGGCATTTGTTGAAGTACCCTTGGCTTTTTGGCAAACTATGCAAGTCTCCACATATTTCTTCACATCTTGATTCATCTTTGGCCAATAATAGTATCTTTGAACCAACTCTTGAGTCTTATTGACTCCAAAATGTCCACTAAGGCTACCATTATGCTTCTCTTGAATAAGGTTTTCTCTCATTGAGCCTCTAGGCACACAAAGCTACCCACCTTTGAACAATAGTCCATCTTGCAAAGTGAAATCAAAATACTCACTATGGAAGTGATTTTGGTAGTCCTTACACACCTTGTAGGCACTTGATAAGTCTTCATCCTCCCGATACAAGTCTCTAAAGCTGTCCACAACTATGCTTCTCAATTGGATTTCTTGGACTGTCAAAAGTCTTCTACTTAATGCATCAGGTACCCGGTTTAACTGCCCTTTCTTGTGCTTAACTCCACCCATTTCATGTGTTTATGATTGAGTTTATCTTGTGAGTTTAAGAAACTCAATGGTTGGTTGTCCATATAGACCACAAATTATTTAGGAAGGAGATAGTGTCTCTACTTTCTCAATGCCTGCACTAAAGCATACAACTCAAGATCATATGAAGAGTATTTCTTCTTGGCATCACTTAGCTTGTCACTATGGAAAGCTACTGGTCTTTCTTCTTGGCTTAGGACAACACCTACTATAACATTGCTTGCATCACATTCTACAATGAAAAGTTTCTCAAAACTAGCTAGCACTAGTACCGATTGGGTAGCTATCTTCTCCTTTAAGGTTTCAAAACCTTTGTTTGCTGTTTCACCCCAATGAGACTTTGCCTTTACTCCACCTCTAATGGTGTCTAACATGGGTGCACATATAGCACTGAACTGCCTAATGAACTTCCTATAGTACTGAGCTAGTCCATGGAAGCTTCTCACCTCTGTTGTTGTCTTAGGAGTAGGCTAATTTACAATGGCTTCAACCTTGCTTGGATCCATCTTGAGGTTTCCTTGAGACAACACAAACCCAAGTTAAACCAACTCCTGCTTGAAAAACTCACACTTATGCAAATTCATGGTTAGCTTTTCATCATACAATCTTTGTAGTACATCTTGCAAATGATTGATGTGATATGCCCTATCTTTACTGAAAATAAGAATATCATCAAGATACACTACCACAAATTTACCTATGAAGTCCTTCATCACCTCATTCATGAGTCTCATGAAGGTGCTTGGAGCATTGGATAAGCCAAATGGCATTACAAGCCACTCATAAAGACCCTCAATTGTCTTGAATGCAGTTTTCCATTCATCACCCTCCTTAATCCTAATTTGATGATAGCCACTCTTAAGGTCAATCTTGGTAAAGTACTTCGCTTCCCCTAAACAATCCATTAGGTCCTCTATTCTAGGAATATAGAACCTATAGCTAATGGTTATCCTATTTATGGCTCTAGAATCATTACACAATCCCCAAGTACCACCTTTTTCGGTGCCAACATGGTAGGGATAGCACAAGGGCCAATACTTTTCCTAATTAGGCCTTGGTCTAAGAGCTCTTGGATTTTCTTGGCAATTTCAACATTTTGTTGAGGAGTCATTCTGTAGGTTGCCTTCTTAGGCAAGGATGCTCTGGGAATGAAGTCTATTTGATGGCTTATGGTTCTTTTAGGAGGCAAGGTGGCTGGTTGTCCTTCACTTACTATGCCTTTGAATTTCTTCAACAAATCTTGCACCTCTAATGGCAAATCTTACTGCTCTTTCTTGTCTTCTTCTTTGGGATTCATCACAAGTGAAAACCCTATACCTTCACCTTCCTCAAGTGTCTTTAAGAACTATTTTTCACTCACCAAGAGAACATTAGGACCTATTGCCCTTTTTTCACCTTCCTCAAGGATAGACTGAATCTTGAATGTGACCCCATCTTTCTTGAATGAGTATGCATTCTTGGCTCCATCATAGATAGCTTGTCTATCAAATTGCCATGATCTTTCTAAAAGAAGATGGCACACATCCATGGGTAAGACATCACATAACACCTTGTCCTTATACCTTCCAATGGTAAAATCCACCCATGCTTGCTCATTAACAAGAACATGTTGACCTTTGTTCAACCAAGTGACTCTATAAGAACTGTTGTGAGGTATCCTTTGCAATTTGATCTTGCTCATTGCCTCTTCTGACACAATGTTGTCTGTAGACCCTGAATCAATGATCACTTTGCACACTTTGTCCATAATCTTGCATTTGATCCTAAATAAGGACCTTCTTTGGCTAGGTTCTTCTCTGACTAGTTCTTTGATCAAAGTTCTCCTTATCATCAAGTTGTCACCCACTTCTGACTCTAAGGCAGCCTCTGAAGTCTTGTTGCTTGAAGACTCTTCTTGGAGATAACTCACTCTTCTTTCACCACCATGTGATGATGATCCCTTCTCTGGACACCTATATGCTGGATGACCAAGTTGGTTACAATGGTAATACTTCATTGTTGCAAAGTATGATGAACCTCTACCTTGTCCACTAGATCTTCCTCTAGAACCACTATTTGATCCCCTTCCTCTATTGAACCCTCCTCTACTACTACCACTATCTTGCTGCTCAGTGTGTTTAGACTCTCCTTGTGTTCTTTGTTCAGAACTTCTTCACCCAAAGCCTCCTCTATGGCCTCTATTGTCTTTTCCTCTACCTCTGCCCCTATTGTTGCTTGAGTCATGTCTTCTTTTCAGTTTTTCCTCCACCTTAAGGTCAAGTTGAAAGGTTTGATGGACTGTTTTTGGGCTCATTAGACTAATTTATTCTTGGATGTTCCACCATAGGCCATTTAGGTACCTAGCAACCTTGAGACTCTCTTCTTCCACCGCATGGGATCTAAGGCTAAGTTTGTGAAACTCCTTCGTATAGCTACTGACTTCAAGATCCTTTTGTCTTAAGTTTTGCCTCTTCTTATGAATTTTCACTTCAGGGTAAGTGCACCAAGATGGTGAACAAAAAAGGGGGTATAAGTGGCCACTTTTTTTTTTTTTTTTTTTTCTGAAAACAGGTAAACCTGAACTTCAAAGAGATATTCGAAGGTCACACACTCAAAACTAGGAGTTGAGAAAAGAATAAGAATTGTATTACTCTAAATATAGTTTCTAAACTACTAAATTTTTTTAAAATTGGATAAGATTAGGAGGGTCAAACCCCTCTCGCATGAAAAACTATTCCTGGTATTTTTTGAAAAATATAACATAGCTGTTTTCGTGTGCTACACAAAATATATAATTAGATTTAGTATTTTGCAAAACCCTTTGGGAGGATGATAGGTAAGATTGAGATCTAGAAGTTGTGTATTTTTTGTAATTTTTCGTTGAGTATTTTTTTTTTAATGATTTTTTGAAGTGACCGCATCCTAAAAATTTGGTACCTGTTCGTGCGTTGGGCATAACTTGCATCAAAATAATTGAAAATGAAATTTTTTTAAAAAAAATTGTATAGAATCTAGTGTAGAACAATAATATGTAATTTATTTTGAATTTGGTCAATTAGATCAAAAGTTATTAAAAAAATGGTAGATGTATGTCTGTGAGGACTCTCAAGGCACTGGTAAAGAAAATTAAAGTTTACTATGCTAATTTTGTCTAAAAATAGAAAACTTTATATAGTCAAAAAGATGAGAAGACGTGTGAGATTATGGTGGTAATTTTAGAGATACCCAATTGATCATTTGTAAACTTGATGATGATGAAGTTGAGAAATCATGTTGGAAGATGAAAAAACATGTAAAGAGATAGAAATGGAGGGAAAATGGGCTTCCAAGTCTTAGGGTCATTTTCCAACCCTCTTACCAAGCCAAAACCTGCACGGGTTCTGATGTGCAATATAACCCACTCGGGTTTTGAAAAACAAAAAGTACCATTCATAGTTCTACATAACCTGTTTATGTAGAACTAAAACCATCATTTTGAATTTCCCAAAACCCATATGGGTTATGAAAAACCAAAAATATGGTTTTTCATAACCCATACTGGTTATGAAAAACCAAAAATATGGTTTTTCGAAACCCGTACTCGTTATGAAAAACCAAAATTATGGTTTTTCATAACCTGTACTAGTTATGAAAAATATCATTATTTTGATTTTCACAAAATACATATATAATATGTGTTTATGTATGTATATATGCATATCTATAGTTATATATATACATATATTTATATAGATATATGTATATATGTTTGTATACATGCATGTCTCTCTTCTTTTCCTCTCTCTCGTCTACCTTCCCCCATCACCATCTCTGTCTATTCTGAGCCCTAATTATCCTTCTTGAGTTCTATCTCATCTCTCTCCCCCTCACACTTCTCTCTCTGCCAAGTCTCTCACCCTCCTCTTTCTCGTTCTCTCTCTACCTCATCTCTCTCTCTCTCTCTCTCTCTAACTCTCTCCCTACCCCTCTCCTTATACTATTCTATCCCTATCTTCCTACCCTGTACTATCTCTCTCTCCCTCCTCCTCTCTCTCTCTTCTCTCTCTCTCTCTCTCTCTCTCTCTCTCTCTCTCTCTCTTCCTATCCCCTTCTCTCTCTGTCTGTAACTCCCTCTCCCTCCCCCTCTCCTTATCCTATTATATCCCTCTCTTCCTACTCTCTCTCTCTCTCTCTCTCTCTCTCATCTCTCTCTCCACCTCTCTCTCTCTAACTCCTCCCCCTCTCATTATCCTATTCTATTGCTCTCTTCGTACCCCCTACTCCTCTCTCTCTCTCTCTCTCTCTCTCATCCTATTCTCACCTCTCTCCCTTCTCTTTATTTCCCTATCTCTCTCCCTCTCTTCCTATCCTACTTCTCTCTTTGTCTCTACCTCTCTCTCACCTCCCCTCTCCTTAACCTATTCTATCCCTCTCTTCCTACCCACTAATCTTTCTCTCTCTCTAACTCTCTCTCCCTCCCCCTCT
>NC_081415.1:604715636-604938136 GCF_030272615.1 Cryptomeria japonica
CATCTGCAATTTATTCTACAAGTCCTCTAATGGTGTTTAGATTTTCATCAAATCTGTGAAGATAGTCTGCAATCTTTTCTTCATCCTCCATCCTGATGCCTTCAAGATGGCTCCTTATTGTTTGGAGCTTGGCCTCTTTGACTTTTGTATCACCTTCAAATAACCTCTGCATTTTATCCCAAGTCTTCTTGGTGGATGCATAGTGCATGATCTTGACAAACTCATTATCAGACAACCCACTCAAGATAGCATGTTTAGCCTTTGCATTGTTCTCATACTCCTTGGGATCCAAATCAGTGGGAGGAACACTAGGGATAGTATACCCATTTTTAATAGACATCCACACATCAAAACCAAGGGAGGAAATATAGTTCTCCATGCTTCTCCTCCAAAAGGCATAGTTAGACCCATCAAACATGGGTGCTTTTGAGGAGGCAAAATCATTTCTTGCCATTATATGCTAAGACCAGAATCCACCCAAGGTTTAATCAACAGGAAACCTAGGCTCTGATACTAATTGTTGAACACAATCTACCACTAAGAGGAGGGTGAATCGGTGGTTCCTAATTTTTTTTCTTTTTAAAACAACCTTAAAAATTCAGCTATTATCCTAAGCACTAAACAGTCAAACCGGTAAGACAAATGTGGATACCAAAAAGACAAACACAAAAATGCAACCCACAACACTAGATGTACAAGGAAAACCCAATATGGGAAAAACCTCGGTGAGAAATGTTGTTGGAGACTACTGCTCCAATCCAGCCTCACAAGTGAAACACTGAATTGCAAAGATTTAGGGCAACAACCCAAGAAGCACCAACCCCTACTAATATAGGGCACCAACCCCTTCACCAAGATCCAACTTGGTGATGTATATTGAAATACAATTTTGATACAATTATAGCTTTTGGTTGCAAATGAGTTCCGCAACAATTGATCAAATAGATTTCTGCTAGTTAACAACATTCTCTTCTTCTCTCTTAGCCTCACAAAACACTCAATCACACTTGGATGCCTTCTTGACTGATCATACCTCACTTGTTGGCTCAACTGTTAGACCTGCAATAGTTTACGAACACTCTGTGTCCAGTGTCTATCACTTAAACCCTCTCACCAATTTGCCTGCCAACTCACTCTGCAACTTTCTTAGAATAATTTTGAAGGCAGATGATCCTTCTCTGTGCTCAAGCTCTCTTCACTCTACTTGTTCACATCAAGCATCAATGAATTTCTATCTCAAGCTCACATATTTATAATCTTTGATTCCCACCAAAAACCATATTCAAACAATGTCGTGGTAGGTTTTTCGTTCTCCAACTCGATCGAAATCCGATTTGATTCAATCTACTTTTCCAGGGATATGATCTTCATGACATTGATCAACACCAACAAAGCTTCACATTCAAATGTGCATTTTTTAAATCTGGAGGTTTGCACCATGCTTTTCTTCTTTTCTCTGTTATACGCCATTAATGGCTTTGTTATTTCCTTTAGCAAATGAGTATGAAGATCAAATCTTCTTGCAGGATTAGTTTAGTTACTTGGCAGCTTGCCTTCCTTGAGCGACAATCCTCTAGCATCCTCTGTGACTTGCGGGTTCTTCATAAAATTCGACCTGCTTGCTCACTTGTTACGTCGATGCACACTTCATCGACCTGTGCAATATCACCACCTGCCATGCAGTTGTCATGCTCGTTGACATCCACCTGTGCTTGGATTTTTATGTTAGTTTGACATTCTTTGTTGACCAAGGTTGACTACCGGCTGAGTTCACCTTACCCATATAACCAACACTCATCCTCTTTACCAGCAGCACATCCTCTTGATAATTCATCTTGCCTTCTAGTATTTATTCATACTATCCTCTTTGTTCTGCTCGTCAGGTGTTGTTGTGATTCTTTTAACATTCCGCCTCTTCATCACAAACAAACAACCAACCTCCATCCTAGTTTGTGCCTTACCGGTAAGCCTTCTTTACCGGTAGATGACACAATTCATGTGTATAGGTAGCCTACCTTTTGTATGCTCACTCATATGCACATTGCCATCATATGTCTTTCTCTTCTTATACCAGTCACCACTTCTTACTTACCGGTGACCTTGCCAAACCAGTTGACATCAATGACAATGTAATGCCAATAATGCCAACATGAACAACTTATTTTTTTGTTTTTCCTTAATATAGTCCCTCTTCTACTTTAGAATCTAGCTTAATATCATATACTTCAATAATCTCTTGACTTTTCATAGGAGGTTTAGTTTAATTTGATTGTACATCGACCTAATAACTCTATTTCTTCACTAGATCTATAGAAAGTGAAAAAGATGGTTGCTACTTTAGGATGATGAACCATTCTATTCTAGAATTGGTTTTTTTTTTTTTTTAGTTTGATTTGGAATTGGCTCTTCTCCTTCCCTTGGATTAAGGCTTATTTCTATCCTACAAGTTATGAATTACTTCATATGCTAAATACACAATCCATTTCTTACTTCTACTAATGAATTTTTATTAGAAACTTAGAACATTTTAGGGCATGCCAAATATCCTACATCAATTATCACATTGTCTTGTTCTTAATTTATTCTTCAAGAGCCTTATCCTCATTGATATTATCTCTAGTCCTTTTCCTCTTATACTAATTGGGAATGGACAATGAAGAAGAAACTCCAATTTATTGTTGGGTTGTCTTTCTATTTAGCTTTGCATATTCTATATGAAGGTCAATCCAAATAAAGCTTATGTCAGTGACCTTTTGAAAGACCATATATGTAGACATATCCTCCTTCATTGACCACCTTAAAGGATTAAGTTATTTTGTATGAACTTTTTATTATTTACATATAGGTTGTAACATTTTTCTATCCCGAAAGAACTCCTTGGGGATGTCTCCTCTTATGTCATACCCTCTCAAATGTAAGCAAGTAAGTCTGTAGTACTACTCTTTGTTTACCTCAAAATTATCCCAAATGTTGCCCTATTTTTTTTCTCAAGCATGTGTATGGTTTGGGAAAGCAGTTGGTATTATATTCTTCAATTTCTTCAATAGATCAATATTTCTTCTTTCCTTGTAGTGCTTTAGGTTCAAGGCTTAAATTTATTTATTTTTTCTTGGCCACCTACATGGAAGAGCATTGTAGAATCCCAATTTGAATGGGTAATTCACACTTGCCTTTTTCTTTTGTAGATATAATCAAAGGGACCTCAATTATCTATTTACAAAATTTCATTGATATTATCCTAGTGTTTTTAACACCTTGGTAGGAGGAAGGGTGTCTTTGGGATACCAAAGATTTTAATATACGTAACCGACAAAACTAGATGAACCAATACCGTCATCCCTTAATTTGCTCCATGGACTCTTTAGTCATTCTAGCTAGCTTCATGCACCACAGATTCTAAAAGATACATTGAATTTTGACAATGTTTTTTGGTTGTCTTCATATACGACTCAATTGTTTATAGCTATTATTTCGGCATCTCGATAGTAACATTGCATGCTTTAGGATTCATTATTTATACAAGAGTCAAAAAGTAGTCATTTCAAAATATCAACTAATACATACTTATAAATGTCATAATGAATGTACTTAAAATTGCCACTAATTTTACACAAATGCTACAATAATGGTACACTATAAATATTAATATCTAGACTTTTGCATGAGGAATATCTAGGCCTTCATAGTGACATTGGACGACCACGACCGAAGTCCCATTCAGAGTTTTAATCTGCCTTTTCGCACCATCAACAGAGGTGAAAAGATTTACTGAAAATTAATGGTGATGGAATTGGAGACCTACGGAAGACGTCTAAAATTAAACAATCGTCACCATCTAATGGATAAGGGAAAAGAACGATCATTTGAATGAGAAGATGAAATTCGAAGGGTTGCAAGCTCTTTTTAATTGATTAGATTGTGGGTCTTGTCTCTCATTCTCATTTGAAGATATTGATTATGTGGTGGGATCTTGGTATACATTATAAATGATTTTGAAATGATTAAAAACTCGTATACTTTGTAATTACCCATAAAACAAACTCAGCCTGTATAATAGATATCACAGTAGAAAGAAATTATAAAAGCTGATATACTTTGTAATTACCCATAAAACAAACTCAACCTGTAATAATTGAGGTCCCTTTCAACTTTGGCAACTGCAAAAAAGTTGGTCACTTGTCTCTCATCTTTAGCTGCAGATATTGATTCTATTTTGGTCACTTGGTAGACAAAACTAACGGTTTTAAACGATTGGATGTTATTTATAAGATTTTGAAATAGTTTTTTTATTATTGAAATTGATATAATTAAATTGAAAAAGCTACTTTTTAGGAGCTTTAATTGTTAGGCTTTCTTGTGTTTATTCCTTATGTTACTTATATCAGATCTCTTTTTGTATAAGAGAATATTCCTTTAACAAACTGTTTTTTTTTACTTTTATCTCATTCTTTCTTATACAATGGGTTGGGTCCCTTTCAAAAAACTTCTTTTTACCTTACATTAAAAAATAGAAGACTTTCAAAGAACCAAAAGTGATGTTAGATCAAGATTTTATACTTAATTTTTTCATTCTTTATTGACACAATATTAATACATTCTTGATCACCATTGTTTCCTATTTCGATTGATCTTGCTTGGTATGATTGCTCTTAGATTTTGCATTGTGTAGAAAATATCAACAAATAATGGATTGTGGTTGTGTAGATGCTTGATTGATCGCTATGAAATCAACAAAGAATGGATTGTGGTTGTGTAGATGCTTGATTGATTGCTATGAAAGGTCACATGAAAATTGAGTAATTAGATTATTAGGGTTGTGAAAGGATTTTGGAATCATCTTATATAGAAAACGCCATAGAAAATGGAGAGATATGATTAAGAGTTGAAATGATAAATGGCCAACTAAGATTAAAGGGTCGGTATAGAAAATAATAAAATATTAGAGAGGTGGTTAAAGATGAATTATGAGATGAATGACAAGTGTCATCGAGGGAAAAAACTAATGAATTAATTAAATAAAGATCTATTTAATTAATTAAAGAAGTGAGACCAAATAAATAAATAAATAAATATTTATTTAAATTCGGAAAGACTAGAAGAGGATAAGTGAATTAATTAATTAAATAAAAATCTATTTAATTAATAGAAGACTTAGGATAAAATAATTAAATAAATTAAATATTGATTTAATTAGTCTAGGACAATTTTAGGTGTCTACATTTATAAAAGTAATGACAAATTACATCATAATTCTTGCTTATAGTTATATATACGAGGTTATAGTTTAGCTAACATACATTTTGGTATTTATATAATTATTTTAAATATATTTATTTAAAAAATCAAAGATATTATAAGAAACATAATATATTCAATCTATTAGATAGCTTAGATAGGTAGTCCAATATTGAAATTTCTGATCTTTTCTTAAATGCATTTAAGATATATATGACACATTTTTAGTTTTATTAAACATAATGTATAAATGATCTCAACTTCATAGTTAGATGCTTATAATATTCACTTACTATATCCCAACTCTTTTACCATTAGTATATTTAAACTTTAAAATATAATCAATATATAATAAAATAGTTATAAACATAATAATTTTAAAACCTTTATATATATATATATATATACAATTTTTAGAAATGCACACCAAACTAAAACAATTTACACTATGAATTTAAAAGAAAATATGTTTCTTAAATTTTTATCAAAAGTATATTATTATATAAAATAAAGAAAACATTAATAAACAAGAATAAAAGCATATATTGCCTATGAATAAGAATAAACAATAGATGTTCTGTTTTAACTAAGAATCAACTCACCACTAAAATTTGACATTACATCCTTTTGAAATATAATTTTGTGTGTGCATACGAACACATATACGCAAATAAACACATGTATGTGTGTGTGTTTAATGAAGCGAATGCAAAGGTGGCGAGTTACAGTTCTCTAAATTAAATTAATAATGCAACCTTCTTATTGCCATGGAAAAAGATTAACACTTTTGAATGTGGTGGAATGTATACATGAATTGATGTACATTTAATTCTACTCGTTTAATCTTTTATTAAATATTAAATAAATAAAACATTCCAAGCCAAATTTTGATAGATGAATAGATTTCAAAGATTAAGATTATGTAATATTTGTTAATATGAGTAGACTTCAAAGATGAAAGAGGCCAACAATCTGTTTATTTTTCTTTTCGATGATATAGGCATGTTTTTCTTTGTGAGGAATAAATTTTTCATTTGATCATTGCATTTTGTACCTACAAGTTGTAGATATTTAGGCTCTACAAAATGTTGCAAACCTAACCTCTTCAACGAGAAGAACCAAAATGATGTTTAAGATAACTCTAATAATCATAATACTTAACTCTTGAACATTAATATATAACTTTTTTATTACTTTATTTAATAGTATTATATAATATTTTTATTAATTATTTACTTTTAAAATTAATTTAATATATTTTTAATTTATTTTATAATGACCTATAATATTTTTTATGGATAATAGTATATACTTATAAGATGTATCTATATTTTTTCATCATGGCATTGGGGACTTCGCCCTTCCCAAACCAACATATTATCAGGTGGAAATCAGGTAAGAAGTCTAAAATAATAGACTGTTTTGTTTTCTTTGGGTTTCTCAATGCATAGGTGATCAATTTTTCACTCATGCACCATATACAATAACTCTCTAGAATAACTTCTAATCATTCAATTTTGATAAATGTTTATTCTTTAATTACTTGTAAAATAATGTTGGCCTATACAACAAATTGCATAATAGACAACTAGAGACTGTACAACCTTTGTCAACATCCTCCATGGCTATGCCATAATGGGAGCTTTATATTAGGATATGGGTGTCTATAACCGATTCATATCATATGGTGGTATAATATTAATATACCCTTTAAGTTGGTGTAGTGTTGTAAGTTGTACACCCTTAATTAGGTTATCCAATTTAATGCTTAGGTTAGGACCTAACTTAGTGCGTCAC
Organism: Cryptomeria japonica; assembly: GCF_030272615.1. Taxonomy (NCBI): domain Eukaryota; kingdom Viridiplantae; phylum Streptophyta; class Pinopsida; order Cupressales; family Cupressaceae; genus Cryptomeria; species Cryptomeria japonica. Next base: position 604,722,669 of record NC_081415.1, read on the forward strand.
ATTGCATTTTGTATTATAGGACTAGTTTAGGTATTTAACTATTAATTAAAATTAAGTCTAAGTCCTCTCTCATCAATTTATATATCATAAAATTGGGTCCTTGATCCTAGGTTTTCCCCTTTTTATTTAATCCTAATCTTATCCTAATTTCAATCTTCAAGGTATATTTCACATATCTACACATCTTGGTTTGAGCCACCAAGTTGTATCTAGCATTAGAATCAGACTATCTCCCATCCCTAGAAAATTAAAAAAAGTTGGCAAGACCAGGTGTTGGTTAATAAATTTTGTTCTCTTCAAAATATGATAATACTGACTCCTAGCTCTGACGTGATAACAAGCTATTAACAATAGTTGGACAATTTGCAATTGTTAATGCAATTTTCCTCTGAATTTGATTAGAGGTACAACTCCCTTTTATGATATAGTTTTTTATTTTTTGGGGTATGTTTTTAACCAGAAAGCAAGGAAAGACACACTTTACAAATGAAAAGAAAGGAAATAAAGATGATATTAACTACACATTATCTTCACAACAAAGTATGAAGAATAATCTTCAAGTAGCTTAAACACAAATCATCTACTTGCATCCATACAAATATCCCCATCAGTAAATGATCATCACATAGAAAAGAGATTAGTAACAAGAACATGCATAATATCCATCCCAAATTCAAAATAACGTAGGAAACTATTCTCCATCATAACACAGTCTAAAATCAAGCACACATATTCCAGCACTCAATGAATCATTCAGGTATAAATATAGATGATAGCATCAGATATAAATTGGAAATCTAATTTAATTAGCACAAAATCTCCTTCAAGCAAAATTTCATTAAGCTTTTCTAAATCTACAATGTTACTGTAAACAAAAAATAAGATAGATTCAGAGAAAAATCAGAACCCTTTCAAATGGTTCCCTTCACACTTAAATAGTTGAACATTAAAATAATTAAAAGAACGACTTCTTGATGAATGGTGACTAAAGAGAGTTTTAAAACATAACTTAAAAATAAAAGGGGTCCACTAGGACCAATACTTTTTGAGCTAGGAACTTGAAAAATAACAAAACTAACTAAGAAACAACCAATCAAACAACTCCTTTCCCATTCATCCCTTCAGCTTCTAGCTCGTCTATCTCTTTCAGTGCCTCCTGCTCTTTCGTGAATGCATACATTACACTACTTTGGAATTGTTGTGCCACCTATGGGTTCATCCTCTTTTCGTATTCCCTAGAGCTGATGAGAATTAATGATATGTTCTCTATTGTGGGTTCAGCTGTGGACTCAACTCTAATTCCACTTGGCAACCTTTTGCCTAGCCTCAACAATTTTTCCAAGAACATCCTTGACTTCTTCACTGATAGAATTCAATACCACCATTACGTCTTTTAGACATTCTAGAGAATTGGATCCAACATTAGTTGCGAAGAGGCTATCTTCTAATTCTTGGAGAAATGTTCTTCTCATTATCTCCCCTCCTAACAACTCCTTTCCTATTGGCACTACAATAGAAAGGAGATTGTTGGCATTTCATTAAGGATATTAGAAAGCATAATACAAACTTTTATGCCAATTTCTTTGATTTTGTTCTACCAACTTATTCATAATAGCAATAAGACTCTTGTTTCATCATTTTGCTTGCCCATTTCCTTGTTAGTAATAGTCTAATGAATGAGAAAGATTAATTCCATAATTGTAGAAAAACATAGTCAACTCTGAAAAAGAAAAACTATTGGCATTATGAGTTACAATCTTCTTAGGGACCCCCAATTTAGATAAGATATTTTCTTCAAGGAATTTTATTACTACCTCAAAGTTTGCGTGTCTAACAAGGATTACTTCCACCCACTTCGTAAAGTGGTATGTAGTTGTAAGGATTTGAGTATGTTGAGCACTTGATTTTGGATTGATCAACCCTATGAAATCTAAACCCCGCTTCTAGAAAGGTTCTTCAATAACCACCAGTGTTAAAGGTAAAGTAGCCAATTGAGGTCTACCTATGAATTTAAGATATTTTTCACATTTTTCTACCCATGCACATGTATCCTTGAATATACTAGGCCAATAAAATCATTGCCTCATAATCATGTAAGTGGTGACAGAGGCTAAGCGATGTCCACCATATACTTCTTCATGAAGAGCTTCCAACAACTTCCTTTGTTGCTCTTTATAAACACACCTTGGAAAGGTACCATATATTTGCTTCTTGTATATATTTCCTTCCCACAAGACATATTTCATTGCTTTAATTTTAAATCTATTTTCTACTTAGGTGATAGTGTAATAGGACATTCTCCATAAGTTGAGAAATATGTGAGATCTGAAAACCAACCATTGAGGGTACTAGTGAATAACACTAGGGGGAGGTCATTCTATTGTTCAAGTTTATTTTCAAAAATCATGGTGCATAAACCTCTCCCTCTAACCAGAGTGGTTGGTTTAATATCAACATCATATTCCTATACCTTTGTGATCAAAGTCCCCCTTTTGTATCCATAAATATCTTGCTGAGTCAAAATTCTCTTAAACTGTAAAATTAGGAACAAAATTTTTTGAGTGAGAATGTAAGATGTAAAACCAAAAATTCTTTAGGGCCTTAGCAATAGTGAAATCATGATTTTTTGTTTGTGTATCTCATGTTTCTTTAATGGTTGGCTCATAGAGACTATAAGAGCTTCCATATCTTGATCATCTTATTTGTAGTAAGATAGTAGAGAAAGTATGCTCTAATGCATAATAATAAATAATGAAATCTTTCTAGAAATTTTGTTGTATCAGAGTGGGAGCATTGGCTATAGTTGTCTTTATATCTTCAAAAACCTTTTTTCCATCTATGTTCCACTTAAAAATTGGCTGACTTTTTAGCATTTCCACAATGTCTTGTTAACTCAGCAAAATCCGGTACAAATCTCCTCGGGAAGTTTAATTGGTCGAAAAAGGATCTAGTTCCATCCAAGCAGAAGGGAAAAATCAATTATTGGATTAATAAGTGACTCTCTCAGGGTCATTTTTAATGTCATATTTCAACAAAATATGTCCCAAAAGTTTTCCTTTTGTGACAACAAAAATATACTTTTTTAGGATTTAGAGAAATGTTGAAATCTCTGTATCTCTGCAATACTTTCTCCAAATATTATCTTTCAAAAGGTTGTCAAGTCATATAAATAATCAACTATAATCTTGTTCTTCAAATCAACAAAAGTCAAATCCATCGCTCTATGAAAATTGGCTCCAACATTGATGAGGCCAAAAGGCATTCTTTTATAAGCAAAGACTACCACAAGAATAGTGAAGGCAGTTTTTTGTTGATCTTCTAGGGATACTTCTATCTTATTATATCTAGAGAATACATCGAACATAGAAATAATCTTTGATCCTGAGACAGACTATAGAATATGATCCATTATCAATAAGGGATAATTATCCTTAAGAGAAGCTTGATTTAGATTATGAAAATCTACATAAAACGTCATCTCTCCATTCTTTTTTCTGATTGGTACAATGTTAGCAACCCATGTAGTGTGATGAATAGGATATATGACCCTTTCTTTTAACATTTTATCATTCTCATTAAGAATAGCATAAAAAAAATTGGACTGAGGATTCATTGTTTTAGCTTGAAAGGGACAAATCTTGGCTTGAGAGGAATATGGTGTTGTATTTTTCCATTTCTACCTTTTTAAGATTAGCATAGAACCATGCAAAATCATCTCTATACTTGATGAGTGGGGAGATTAAATTCTTCTTCTCCTCAAGTGTACAACATTTCCCTATATAAACCATATTTGGGTCATCTTTTGTACCTATATTTACCTATTCATATTCAGTCGATGTTAAATCAAAATCAAACTTCTTTTGAATATCTGCTTCACATACTTATTTTATCTCTTTGTTTTACCTTTCTCTTTGTTTTATTTGCCTTCTTAATTCACTCTTTTTCTTCTCTCTACCTCTTCTTTACGTAGCCACTCATCTCCTCTTTTACCTCTATATTTTTTGCACACAAAAATCTCTACTATGTTATTGACTACTTAGATGTCATGTTATGCGAACCTGTGTAAATCACTTTTCAGCACACAAAATTTCTTTCATTTCTTCACTTTTTTATCTTTTATATTTTCACACCTCTCTCCCTCTCTATCATCATGCACCAACCTCCTTAGGCACATCCCTTCAAAAGTCTTCATTCGGTCATATCTATATGCTCATTACTTTCCCTCCAAGAATGAATTAAAAAATTAATCTTGTCTGCATCTAACAAATCCCATCTACATGTTGATTTGATATTTTGTACATTCTATCTAGACATCTAGCCATCAATAATAAATATATCCCCTTGGTATCCTTCTAAATTTGGATTGTATCTCTGAGCATAGATTACAATATTTAGTAATCTTAAATTTTGCATCTCATTCGAAGAGTTGTTAAATCATTCTAGAGCTACTCCACCTTTTGCAGTATATGTCTACATTAAATGTCATTGCCTCTTCACCTCTATCTGATAGTTGTCCACATTCAATTCTACCTTCCTTGTTTTCATAGCAATATCTAGAATTTAATTTTTTGTGCACGTAACCCTCATTTTAAAATGTATGTCCAACTGCACCCTATGTCAACATTTATTTCTTTGTCTATTTGCTGAATCATATCCTCTAATATGTATGTACCCTTTGATTAAATATATTTTCCACATGGCATTTACATGTCCCTCAGGCTCATGGTGGATGATGGGACCCATTAACATACCCATCTACTCATAAAAAGGTCCACATGTCAAAAAAATCCACGTTGGATTCACAGGTTGTGCAAATTTGTGTACTGCAAGTCAACTAACCTACGTGTTATTCACTTTCACAATTTTGTATAACATGTTAGTCAGTGCATAAACCTTACTACGAAATTAAAAAAATCATAAACATGTGCATTATATACTTTTCGCTATTTTGTGGCTACCTTTGTAGAATGAAGAGTTGCGCAATGAAATAGTGATGGCAATTTACTCAGCATGTTATGTGCATTTCATGTCTCCTATCACAATTTTGTAATGTATTTGTTTTGCCTAAAGTTTTTCCCTACAAGCTATTGATGATGATAACCTTGTGTGTTATGTGCATAACTGGCACTTGTCAGTGATTGCGATAGCGATTACACAATGTGTCATGTGCACATACTTTCTCCTATCACAATTTTGTAGAAACCATCTATGAATGCCAAGAGTTCACTGCAAAATAGCGATAGCAGTTACATGATGTGTTATACGCATATCGATTACAACAGAGTGTGACTAACATGTCATGTTAGTCAACCTGCAACCATACTTTTCCTGAATGAGATTGTGTGGCCCAATATTTTCAGCACACTTTGACTTGTGTCTCCTTTTCGCATTCTCACTTTCTCCATGCTTTCATTTTGTATTCCCTGTGTAACTAACATGATGTGTTATATATTTTTGTAGTTGCACTTTCTCTCTGTGACACTTATCCTCTTTGCACGTTCTCAACTACAAACATCAATGACAATCTTTGCCAACAATCTCCCCCTTTTGGCATTGATGCCAACCATACTAATCTTCTCCCCCTTTGAAAAAAATTGCAAAAGGCCTAGCTATCGGTCAATTCTCATATGATTAACAAGTTCGTTTCCAATCAGGGAAAAGTATTCAATCCTATAACAAACCAACATTGTGTAACTGAAACATGTCTCCCCTTTTCAGAGACAAAATTATTGGTATACTGTTAGAGGTGTGCATTCTCCCCTTGTGACCATCTCTGCATCCATAAATTTGGACTGCTTGTATCACCTAAAAGCTTGGTGAACCATTATTACAATATAAAATATATTGTCAATGCTACATATAAATTTTTTTGATATAAATTTGAGACCAAGCATGAGGTTCAAAGGCAAAAAGTGTAAAACAATATACTCCCCCTGAACCATAGACTATTGGCAATAGCAAGAAGGAAAACTGAGAGGGGTGGGGGGTGAATCATTTTTCACTAGATTAGATCAATTAAGCACAATCTCAGATTTGATCAAATACAACAAAACCAAAGATAACAACAATAACAACAAAACACATAACACCAATTTTTTGACAAGGAAAACCCAGATAAGGGAAAAAACATGGTGGGAACCTACCCATAATAAGATAATACTCTGTAGTAGTATGTGAAAATATTACAATGGGGAATGCACCTATATTCAGGCACACTTCCTAGAGATCACTGCTCAAATTACAATGACCCAGAAGGCTCCAACCCTCAGGGAAGGTTCACTACCCTACAAGCAATTCAAGCTACAATTCGGAAATAATGAACTGCAAAGGTATCATCTACTAATGCCCGATGACAGTTCTGATTAAGCTCAAATGTTTTCCCTTCACCAAAATCTTCTCACGACACTGGAAGATGAATTCACTTGTTCACACATACACCACTCTCTGATAATGCAAACTTAACATCTATGACACTAAATTACATGAATACTACACCCATTTATATAGATCATCAACCTTGACTACAAGGTCGGCCAAACTCATAACACCTAATTACAAAATTTCATCACACGATACATAAATAAGCCAACGAACCAATACAATGCCATAAAAAATAATGCATGGAGCTAAATAAACTCCTCAAAGATGCATCATCACAAAAAATGTCACCAAGATCAACTGCAACACATTACACTACCAAGAATACCTCATAACACAAAGAATGTCAACAGACCATGAAGATCATCAAGAACTCACACAATAATCAATGTGGACCACCAAAACAAATAGGACATGATTAGGAAACACCAACAAGAACATTAGAACCATCTACAATAGTTGTACTAAAACCACATGCAAATTTGCATTGATGAAAATGCTAACGATGAAGAATACTTAACAACAACAACTCGGATAGGAAACATAGCTTCTGAAGCACCAAATCATGAGCCATTTAAAATGACAATACACACAAACATCCAAAACATTCTCCCAAATCAGGAACATAAGATATGATCATACCGGAGCTCACCGGATAAAAAACCAGAGCTAACCAGTGAACAGAAAGACCAAAACCACAAATGCAATCACTGGATCACCAAAACAATTCTCTGCAATACCAAAACATAGGAATATGTTGACATTAATGACAATAATATATCCTAGTAGAAACAATGTGCAACAATCTCCCCCTTTGGAATTGATGGCAACATATAAATTTTAGAAACAATCAATGCAAAGGAATATGTCAATATCAGCAAAATCCAATAGGCTCACCCTAAGATCATGCACACAAAGCTCCGAAGATAAAATATTTTTTCACATGCTTTTGTCCCCCTTTGACAATAATGCCAAAGATATAAACCAATTAATATTCTCTCCCCACTAGAAAGAGCAATCTCTCCCTTAGAATAAATTCACAACTCTAAAACAACTTGAAGAGGGGAAAAGGGTGGAAGGTGGATTTGGATGGTTAATATGCAAATCAAAACACAAAAACATATGAAATCATAAAAGCATAAATCAACTCACATGAAAACATGAAGATTAATAATTTTTACCTTGCAAACCTTTACCTTCTTCCTTAGATGGAGCTTGGATGAAGTCAAAGTGCGCCCAAATGCCTCCAATGTGATGTCGATTTTCTCCTAGATTGCTTGATGTGGTTGGCTCTCCAACATTGTGCACAAATGGATAAAATGGATTTTGAAGGATAAGATGGATAATATGGCTAAGTATGGATGAAGGGTAATTTTGGCATGATGAGGATGTAGATATAGTTTTCTAGGCACAAAATAATGGCATGAACTTGCTAAAATTGGAGATGAAATGTGAGGGGATGGAGTCCTCAATTTATAGGGAGAGAGGAGAAGAAATGAAGGGCTAGGATTATCCCAAGATGGAGGGTGGAGACAAAGAGATATGTCTTAAAGGCATTTCTTGTCTCCACATCGCTCAAGGTACATTGGGAAGACTTCCCAATGTTCCTTGAGAAGAGCAAGGGATGGGACATTTCTTGAGGGATGGAGAGGAAGAATTAAAAATTCTTCGAAAAGGGATGTTCATGGGGATTGGAGGAATAAGAAGGAATTAAAAATTCCTTGGAAGATGAGATGTCTAGAGGAATGTGAAAATCTCACATTCACCTAGGAAAAGGGCATTTAAGGAAAGTGGTTGGATGGAAGGGACAAGGAGTTGACTTTGTGGCTAATCATGATGATTAGGCACTAGAAACTCATTAGGAGGGGGATTAGAGGAAATATTAGATGGGATTTAGGATAGATAAGATTTGTAAGAGGATTTTGACTAGGAGAGAGAATAATTGGAGGGAATTAAAAATTAGAGGAATAATACTAAGTGAGCTTAGGGAGTTTCTAGAAGAATTTATTAGGTTAATGATGGATTAGGAAAAGATGATTTGTAGGAATCACTTAGGTTAACTAATTAATTGAAATTAATTAGTTAAGAGGAGGATTTTAAGAAGATTTAATATTCGATATTTTTAGAAGAATAAAAGGGGGTTGATCTATTAAATAAATAAATCACAGACTATAGTGACAATATTAGTTATAATCAATTAATATTGAGGAGAATTAAAATTGGCATAATTAATAAATGAATTATGTCAGGAATTAAAAATAATTAAAATAATTATTTTTAGGTGTCTACACAACTCACTAACTACTCCAGTTGAGAAGCAACATCAACTCATCAACTCGAATAAAGAGATAGGATTGTAAAGTCCACTCCATTGATGCATCTCAATGCACCTAGTTCTCATTAGGAGGGGAAAAGACCCCTAATTTGTCTCTCAAATACTCTAATGTATCTGCAAGCAAAGGCTTAGTGAAAATATCTTCAATATGATCTTTTGTAGATACATACTCCACTTTTATTTCTTCGTCACTAACTTTTTCCCTCAAGAAAATATACTTAATTGATAAATGCTTAGTTTTAGAATGCAGTACTGAATTCTTGGAAATATTAATAGCACTTGATTTGTCATAGTAAATAAGAGTAGGTTCATCATACACAACTCTAATGTCTTTCAACATCTATTTCATCCAAACTACTTGAGTATAATTTGCAACATCAACAATGTATTCAAATTCAATAGTACATAAAGATATAGCATCTTGTTTCTTGCTTGCCCATGACACCAACTTCTTCCCCAAAAAGAAAGTTCCACCAATAGTTATCTTTCGTTCATCTACATCACCTACCCAATCAACATCAATATAGGCACAAAGCATAAAATCATCATTCTTCGGATACCATAGTGCATAATCAACAATTCCCTTCAAGTATCAAAAAATTATTTTAATAGCAGTAACATGAGTCTCTTTAGGATCAACTTGAATTATGGTACAAAGACACACAACATGCATAATATTTGTTTTAGTCTGAGTTAGGTATAGAATTCCACCAACCATAGATTTATACAAGGCCTGATTCACTTTCTTAGATTCATCATTCTTAGATAACTTGAATCCAATCACCATAGGAGTTTTAACAGGTTTAGTATCAGCTAACCCAAATTTCTTCAACAATTCCTTCATATACTTAGATTGAGAAATGAAAATACCTTTACCAATCTAAGTAATCTATAATCCTAAGAAGAATTTCATCTCACCTATCATAGACATATCAAATTCCTTTTGCATATCATCAGAAAACTTCATACTTTAAATCATCATCTCCTCCAAAAATAATGTCACCCACAAATACTTCAACAATCAAAATGTTATCATTTCCAACCTTAAACTATAAGTTACTATTAGAAATACCTTTACAAAATCCCAACTTCATCAAATACATATCTAATCTTGAATACCAGGCTCTAGGGGATTTCTTCAGTCCATACACTATTTTCTTCAATTTTCATACGATGTCTCCTTCATCTGATAAATAAAATCCTTCCAATTGCTCAATGTAGACTTCCTCCTCAAGATCACCATTCAAAAAGGCTGACTTGACATCCATCAAATAAACCTTGAAATTATTATAAGCAACATATGCAACCAGCAATCTAATAGCTTCAATTCTAGCAATAGGAGAAAAAAATTATTTATAATCAATACCTTCCATCTGAGAGAATCCATTACATACCAACCTTGCCTTGATTCTTACCACTTCACCGGCTTCATTCAATTTAATTTGGAACACCCACTTAGTGCCAATCACATTTTTGTCTTTAGGTCTCAGAACAAGATCCTGAGTGTTATTCTTTTCAATCTTATTCAACTCCTCCTCCATAGCTTTTATCCAATTCTCATCCTTACATTCTTCAGCAACATCTTTAGGCTCAAACTTAGAAATTAGAAATATCTCATTAGCAGCAAGTTTTCTCCTAGTCATCACACCCTTGTTCTTATCACCAATAATCTGATTCTCAGAGTGATTCAACTTTACATACCTTGGAGTATTCAGATTATTCTTATTCTAAGGCTCTTGAAGTCCTTCACTAGTAGCAACAATATTTGGATCAACTGTCTAACGGATTGATTTGCTTTAGGATCTTAGTCTATGCAAGCTTAGAAACAATATCCTGATCATCAATCTCATATCCGCATGTTCCGATTTTCTTACCAAAATATTCATCAACTTTTACATTTGCACTCTCAACTATCTTCTTCAGTCTCTTATTATAGCATCGATAGTCCTTTCTCTTAGTAGAATATCCCAAGAAGATTCCTTCGTCACATCTTGCATCAAACTTTTCTGTATCCTCATCTCTTTTTATCTAGCATTTGCTTCCAAAAAGTCTAAAATATCTAACTATAGGAACATGACCAAAATATAGCTCATAAGGAGTCTTACCAAAATCACCTTTTATATGCACCCAGTTGAATGTGTAAACAACAGTGCTAACAACTTCCTTCCAAAACAATTGTGCAACATTTCCTTCAATCAACATCATTCTATCAGCATCCAAGATTGTTTTGTTCTTTCTTTCAACAACTCCATTCTGCTGATGGGTTCTAGGAGCAGATAATTGTCTTCTAATTCCATTCATCTCATAGAATGTATCGAACTCATCAAACATGAATTCTCCTCCTCTGTCAGATCTCAAACACTTCAACTTCAACCATGTCTCAGTCTTTGCCTTTTATTTGAATGTCTTGAATTTCTCCAATGCTTCTGATTTTTCCCTTAGAAAAGTCACCCACATCATTCTAGAGTAATCATCAATCAACCACATGAAATACCTATCACCATGCATGTTTCTCACTCTAGTGGGACCAAACAAGTTAGTATGCACAAGATGTAATAGTCCATTATATGTATACCATTTACTTTTAAATGATGTTCTTATTTGCTTCCCCAATTGACATTCTTTACATATCGGATTAGAGAGCTTCACAATCTTAGGTAAATCTCTAACAACTTGAGTAGAACTTATCCTTATCATATAGTCAAAGTGAACATGACACATCCTCCTATGCCACAACCAACTTTCATCTACTTGAGTATCAAACAACTTTTATCACTGGCATTCAAATGAAAGATATTACCTTTAGTTTTAGTCCCTATTGCAATCTCTACACCAAAGGCATTCAGAATCTTGCATTTACAATTCTTGAATTGCAAATCATATCCTTTGTCAACCATTTGTCCAACACTTAGAAGATTATGCTTTAATCCTTCAACATATAAGACATCATCAGTGTTATTCTTAACATCAAAAGTTATAGAGCCTCTACCACAAATGACACAAGCTTTATCATATCCAAATCTTACTATACCACCATCATAATTTTCCATACTCACAAATTTACTTTTGTCACCCATCATATGATGTGAACAATTGTTGTTAATTACTCATTCATCTTTCTCTTCAATCTTAGCAGCCAAAGATTTCTCCTCAATAATGTAGCTTGTAGAATTCGCTGGTACTGGATCATCTTCTTTGATAGCAATAAACACAAACTCATCGCTTGAATTCCCATAGTTTGATTCTTCATCTATTACACCTTCATCTGCAGCATAATAACATCTCTTGTGATTTATAAACTTCTAGTAGGGCTTGTAGAGCTTATCATGCTTATCATGCTTCTCATATCTATCATTCTTATCAAATCTATCATGTCTTTCATGCTTATCATACCTAGACATTATTTCAAGATACCTAGAAGCAAAATGTCCTATCTTATTCCAAGAGAAATATTTCAAAGGAAACTTTCCATCATACTTACTGGCTCCCTTAGGCAATCTCTGGGCAATAAGTGTTTCAAGCTCATCCAAATCTTTCTCCTATTCTTCCATCTCTCTCATCTCATTTTCATATCTTGAAATCCTAGATGAACTCTCTTTTGGATCATACAGTTGCTTCCTAGTTACAAAGGCTTTCAATGCAGTCTCAGATTTACCATGCAATTCTCCAAACTTGCTCAACTCAAATGTAGCCAACTTACCAACCAACATATCTCTTGTCACAATAGTTACTATTAGGAATCAGGAAGGACAAATGAGAGGGGTGGGGTGAATCAGTTGTTTATAAATTAAAACCCAAAATGAATTATTCCAACTTAAAAATTAGTGTCGGTAAAACACACTTAATGCTAGTAAAATAGATTAACAATTATAGTAGTACTAGTATAACTTAATGCATGAAATAGAAAGAGAAACAACATACACAACACATGACAAAAAGATTGTATGTGGAAATGCAGTAAGGGGAAAAACCACGGTGTGAAACCTTACCCACAATTAGATGATACTACTATAGATAGTAAGTGAATACAGAAATGGAATGTGCACATGCAGAAAGGCCAACTGCCTAGAGCTCACTGCTCAATCACAAAATAGGAGTCAAACTGACTATGATTGGATGGTTAAATCCAATAAAAATGTATTGCTTCGATATAGTATCTACAATGTTGGATTCAGTATCGGTTTAAGCTCTGACTATGAGTGCCAAACACCTTCATAACCTTTCCTTCAACCTTTAGATAATATATGCATGATTAGCACAATGATCTACTTATTTTTGCTCTTCAATGATCTTTAATATTCGCAAACACTCATAATATGATCTTCAATAAGATCTTACAATTGTTTATACAAAACCCTAAGACCAAATTATAAGGTCGACATACTAAAGATCTTACATTTAAATCAATTACTAATAAGTCTTGATGCGATACAATATGTTGTCTCAATATATTTACACAATATCCAACCAATAAACCATTTCCAAAATGTGTCGTGCTGATCTGGAATATGATATCTTGTATCAGTCCATAACCTAGACCTATCTATTGGTAAAGGAAAATATGTGAACCCGATTAGTCCAATAAGCAAAACACCAAATCTAAACTTCCAATCCATGTCTTTGACATAACCAAATGATCTCCAGATGATAACAAGTCATCATCACTGCCCATGAACCATATAACTTGCTGGTGAAGCATATACCGATGACTGTGCATAATCCAATAACCATGTCGGGACCACAATGTGTTGGTTCAAAAATAAACCAATATAACCAGAGTGTTAATTCAATAATCTAGACTTCCATGAAGATAAGTGTTGACATCAATGACAAAACCAATGCAACACATGACAAAGTCATCCATAATACCAACAGTCTCCCCCTTTGGAATTGATGGCAACACTATATGGGAAAAACATCTAAGTGCCAAAAACAGAATCCCAAAAGCCAACAATCTCCCAAAATAGATCAATACAAAGTTCTGTGCCAAAACAGAAACCATATAACCAATAACCAAAAATACATCTCTCCCCAAAGTACAATGTTTTTCCATAGACATCTCTCCCCCTTTGACATCAAATGCCAAAGTAGTTAAGAATCAAAATCATAACATAGCATACAACTAGCTACTCCCCTTGAGCAGTAGCTCTCCTTCATCAAAGCCCAAAAAATATTTTTCTGTTAATCCTTGGCAATTTGATGCTAATCTTCATCATTCAAGTCTCTGTCGGTGGGGAAATTACCCCAAGATGCTTTCTGAGATATTCAAATGTTTCCTTAGGCAAAGGCTTTGTAAAAATATCTGCAATTTGCTCTTTAGTATTCACATAAACAAATCTCACTTCATTTGCTTCAACATTCTCTTTCAAAAAATTATACTTAATAGAAACATGCTTTGTTTTAGAGTGAAATACCGGATTCTTTGATATATCAATTGATGTTGAATTATCACAATAAATAATTATTGGTTCTTTGTATTTTACCTTGATATCCTTCAACATTTGCTTGATCCATAATACCTGACTGCAATTAGTTGTTGCTGCAACATATTCTGCTTCTACTTCTTGCTGATGCATGAAATTAATCTTCAATAAGATCTTACAATTATTTATACAAAACCATAAGACCAATTCATAAGGTCGGCTTACTAAAGATATTATATTTAAATCAATTACTAATTAGCCTTGATGCGATACAATATGTCTGCTCAATACATTTACACATTATCCAATCAATAAACCATTTCCAAAATGTCTCGTGCTGATCTAGAATATGATATCTTGTACCGATCCATAATCTAGACCTATCTACCGATAAAGGCAAATATGTGAACCCGATTAGTCTAATAAGATAAACACCAAATCCAAACTTCTAATCCATGTCTTTGACATACCAAATGATCTCCAGATAATAACAAGTCATCATCACTATTGGTGAATCATATAACCTATCGGTGAGGCATATACCAGTGACTGTGCATAAGCCAATGACCATGCTAGGACCACAATGTGTCGGTTCAACAATAAACCAATATAACTAGAGTGCCAGGTCAATAATGTAGACTTAATAACTATTGACATCAATGACTAAACCAATGTAACACATGATGAAGTCATCCATAATACCAACAATCACACTCCAGATCCAATCAATAGCTATAACTTTAGCCTGATAAGCAGAAGGCAAGGATCTTAATACCTTAGCAACAATCTCATCTTCCTCAAGATTTCCATCGGCACATCTAATTTTCATAACAAGCTCATTTACTTTAGCCATAGAGGAAGTTATGTTCTCATCTTCTCCCATCTTTAATGATTCATATTTTTCCTTCAAACTATGCAATTTAGCTACTTTAACTTATGCATATCCTTCATACAAGATCTCAAGCTTCTTCCATATCTGATGTATAGTCTGAAGTCCCATTACATTATTAATCTCTGAATCGGTCAAAGCACTTAGCAACGCTTCCCTAGCCCTTATGTTTTGTTCAACTTCCTTGATCTCATCAATAGTAACCAGTCCATTTGGAGGAACATTGTAAATATTCTTTATAATATTCCAATAATCTTCACCAAGACACTTCAAATTAACTTCCATCTGGTCCTTCCAGATAATATAATTATTTCTATCGAATCTAGGAATCTCCCTAAGCACATAGGATGTCATCATAGATCTCCTCAAGTGGTTAAGCTTCTTCTAGAGGATCTAGCTTTGATATCACTCATTGGCAACAACAAGAAGGAAAACTAAGAGGGGGGGGGGGGTGGGTGAATCAGTTTTCATGGAATTAGATAAATTAAGAACAATCCCAGATCTAATTAGCTACAACAAAAAGAAAGATAACAACAATAACAACAACATGGATAACACCAATATTTTTTATGTGGAAAACCTGATTAAGAGAAAAACCACAGTGGGAACCTACTCACAACAAGATAATACTCTATAGTAGTATACGTAAATATTACAATGGGAAATGCACATGCATTCAGGCACACTACCTAGATCTCACTGCTCAAATTCCAATGACCCAGAAGGCTTTAACCCTCAGGTAAGGTTTACTACCTTACAAAAAGATTCTGACTACAATTCAAAAAGGATGAACTACAAAGATAGCATCTGCTAATACCCAATAATAGTTCTGGTTAAGCTCAAATGTCTACCCTTCACTAATCTCTTCTCCCCATAGCAAAATATGAATTCACTTTTTTGCACATACACCACTCTCTGATAATGCAGACACAACACCTATGACACCAAATTACATGAATATTACACCCGTTTATACAGATCATCAACCTTGACTACAAGGTTAGCCAAACCGATGACACCCAATTATAAAATTACATCTCATGATAGATAAATCAACAACTAGATCAATACAATACCATAAACAACATAGCATGGACCTAAATCAACTCCTAAGACATGTATCATCACCATAAATCTTGCCAAGATCAACTGCAACATGTTACACCACCAAGAATACCACATAACATGAAGAATATCATAGAATCATAAAGATCATCAAGAAATCTCACAATAATCAATGTAGACCACTAACAAAAATAGGACATGTTTAGGAAACACCAACAAGCACATTAGAACCATCTACAATAGTTGTACCAACACCACTTATGCAAATCTTCATTGATCAACACGCTAATGTTCAAGAACACTCAATAACAACAACTTAGACAAGAAAGATAACTTCTAGAGCACCAAATTATGAGTGATTTGATATGACAATACACACAAACATCCAAAACATTCTCCCAATCTACAACACAAAATATGATCATACCGAAGCTCACCGGATCAAAACCTAGACTTTACCAGCCACTGAACAGAAAGACCAAAACAACAAACGTAGTCAATAGATCACCAAAACAATTCTTTGTAATACCAAAACATAGGAATATGTTGACATCAATGAAAACAGTATATCCTAGCAACAACAATGTCCAACACAAACTACATATGAACGTTTAAGTGTTAAAGGAGGGTGGGACAACATCCAATTTTTGTCTCAGATATTCAAAATTGTCTTTTGGCAGTGGCTTAGTGAAGAGATTAGCTACTTGTTCACTAGTGCACATATATTCAACTTTTACCTCTCTCTCTTTGCAACCTTTTCCCTTAGAAAATGATACTTGATTGCAATGTGCTTTTTCCTAAAATGCATGACAGGGTTATGTGATATATTTATAGCACTTGAATTATAACACATGATAGAAATGGGATCTGAAAACTCTTCTTGAATATCCTTGAGTGTTTGCTTCATCCATAATACTTGCGAGCAACATGTGGTAGCTACAATGTATTCAACTTCAACAGTCGATAATGAAATAGATTCTTCCTTCTTGTTGTGTCATTATACTAACTTGTCTCCAAGGAAGAAGGATCCTCCACTAGTGCTCTTCTTGTCATCCACACAACCCACCCAATAAGCATTTGTATAGTCTTGTAAAGTGAAATCTCATTTCATTGGATACCATAAGCCAAAATTGAGTGTTCCCTACAGATACTTGAATATTGTCCTCACTACATAGACATGTGATTTCTTAGGAGCTACTTGGAATCTTGCAACCATGCACATTGCTTGAACTATGTTTGGTCTTGTGGTAGTTAGGTACAATAGACTTCTAATCATTGATCTATACAAGGTCTGATCTACATTAGGTGACTCATCATCTTTACTTAATTTTCATCCTGTCACCATGGGGGTACTAACTAGTTTGTTATCATCCATCTGAGACTTCTTCAACATATCTTTGGTATACTTGGTTTGTGGTATAAATATACCTTTACCTAACTGAGAAATTTGCAAACCAAGAAAGTATGATAATTCAACGAGTAGGAAAATTTCAAATTCATATTGCATTTGATCAATAAACCCCTTGCCTAGGGCATCCTTGTTGCCAGCAAAAATAATATCATCTACATATATAACCACTATGATCATGAGATTTTCATTTGTCTTTATATACAAATTGATATTAGGAAACCCCTTCTTGAAACCTTGCTGATGTAAGTATTTATCCAACCTATAATACCATGCTCTAGGTTCTTTTTTTAACCCATACAAAGCTTTTCTTAACCTGCATACCAAATTCTCTTTCTCATGTAGCTGAAATCTTTTAGGTTGCTTAATATAGACCTCTTCCTCAAGATTCCCATTTAGAAATACATATTTTACATCTATTTGATACACTTTATAATGTTTGTATGCCAAAAATGCCAAAAACATCCTGATAGCTTCAAGCCTTTCAACCGAATAAAAAGTCTCTTCAAAGTCTATCCCTTCAACTTGTTCATATCCCTTGCATAGAAGTTTTGCCTTGTTTCTTCTAACCTTGTCTTCTTCATCTTGGCAATTGATACTCATCTGATGATTTCTGATGCTTGATTTATGGTTTAGGGTTGTCATTGATGGAAACTCTTCTTGGAGATTTGATCTGGCGGTCATAATTCTTCTTATTCGAAAGAAAGTATTAACCGGTAGCTAGTTACCCAGTAAATTAGGATTATTCTAGTGTAGTTTTCATCTTGAAAGATTTCTAGTGATTGTGGTGATTTTTATGACTAAGTTCAAGGTGAAAATGATGAGGCCAACATTGGTGAAGCTGTTGGAAATATGGATGGAGTAACTGAGAGGGGAGGGGTGAATCAGTTACCACAAAAATAAATCCACAAGTCCCTTAGATGTCTTAAATATAAACTGCTGAAACTTGATAAATTAACTTATCATTGTTCATTAAACATTAACATGCATAAAACAAATAACATGAACACAAGTAACACCAGATATAACGTGGAAACCCAATTTTGGGAAAACCACCAATGTAACTAGTTACTGATTTTCACTCTTCTGAAGTGAGCCCTGTTAGGAGCCAACCCTGTTAAAGGTTACAAAACACACTATTAGGTGTGACCCTGTTAGAGGATTTAATCACCCTGCTAGGAGTGGCCTTGTGAAAGGTCTTAAGAACAATTCAACCGAATTGTCACCTTGTCAGAGGATTTACAAAAATGGTTGTTAGACCAACTCTGTTAAGAGATTTCGGTATCACTGCTACAATGGTTAGAAAGCAACAATGAAGTGATCTGAATTAAATACAACTTATCTTGCTGATACAGATCTCTGTTATGCACCAATAGATCCTTACTGATCACATATATCTTTTCTGCACCTCAAGGATATCACTGATCCTTCATCAGAATTTGCACATTTCTGCTCCTTCACATTTCCATACTTCTCACACTTCCTCACACTTCGAAATCGCAACTTGATCTCTCATATATACCATTCAGGTCACCAAGTCGGCCCAATTACAAGTTACAATAAATATTACATAGGTCGGCTACATATACAAGTTTCAATAAATATTGCTTCGGTCGGCTGCATAAACATTTCACTGATGCTCGGTGAACACTGCTGATTCTTCGGTAACCGACTGAACTCGGTAAGTACTACAAACTCGGTAAAGACTGACTTTCCTTCACATATTCTTCGAAGACCGACTGAACTCGATAAAGACTGCGAACTCGGTATAGCATTCTGGAGTGCTAGGTAGACTCTGTAACTTGCTTCCCTTACCGTCTGAACTCGGTAGACTTTGTCGAACTGCCTTGCCGAACATTCTGAGCTCGGTAGACTGATATGACATTTGTGTAACATCAAAGACAATACACAATTAAACAATTGTATCCAACAATCTCCCTCTTTGCCATTGATGGCAACACAACATGTCATAGCAGAATGAAATTTGAAAACAGGTCTTTTCTTTTATGACAGCAACATGCCAACATAAATTTCCCTTTGGATAGAGAACACTCCCTCTTTCAATAATCTCCCTCTGTGAAGTAACTTCATCTTTGGACAGTAAAACTCTCCCTCTTTATCAAACAACTCTCCCTCTTTATCTTAATGAACTTTCTTTCAAATTTTAGTAGGATATGACAGTAAAACTCTCCCTTTTTGACAACACATGCCAAAGACAATAAGACTTCATCTAAGTTATAATGTACCTTTTGTACTGATTCATATGCCATATTTTCCTGATTATATTGCATCAACTAGTAGATTTTTCACTTAGGATGAGTTGATGCATCACTAAAACTTTTCTTTAGTGAATTTCAGATAGGGGAGTGACCCCTAACTTACCTCTTAGATACAAGAATGCATCCTTAGCCAATGGTTTTGTGAATATGTCAGCAATTTGTTCCTTTGTGTGAATATATTCTAATTTGATCTCCTTGTCCTGCACCAATTCTCGGACAAAATGATATTTTATTGCAATGTGCTTGGTTTTGGGATGCATCACTGGATTCTTGGACATGTCAATTGCACTTGTATTATCACAGAACATAACAATTGGTTCTTTGATTTCTATTTTCATGCCTGCCAATAGCTGTTTAAACCAAACAACATTTGAACAATTTACTGCTGCAGCAACATATTCTGCCTCTGCTGTAGATTGGGATATACAGTTCTGCTTTTTGCTTGTCTAGGAAACCAATCTCTTTCCTAGAAAGAATGCTCCTCCGCTTGTACTTTTTCTGTCATCAATTTTTCCTGCCCAACTATCATTTCCCAATGCATCTTTGACATTTCTAGGTTCAAAATCAGCAAGTAAACAAGTACTTTTCAACTTACCTCTTGCCATGGTTCCTTCAGATTTGTCTCCAATGATCTGATCTGCTGAGTGATGTCGTCTGACATACTCGGCTAATACAGGTTTCTTGCCTTTAGAATGAATTTCATCATTGTCCTCTTGTTCTTCAACTGGCTGGTCCGGCTCGGTAAATATTGGCTCGGTTTCTTCAGACTCGGTAGACACTGGTTCTGGTTCATCAGACTCGGTAGATACTGGCTCAGTTTGCTCTTTCTGTAACTCGGTTACTGATGACTCGGGAGTAGAAGATTCCTGATTAGCAGATGTATCTGGTATTGTATCAGGTTCAATAGACACAAATCTTCTATAATCTTCTAGTTCTCTTTTGCTTTCTTCTTCAGATCTTTCTACAAACTCATCAACTTTCACATGTGCACTTTCTATAACTTTATGAGTAGACAAGTTCAAACATCTATATGCTTTACTCTTGCAAGAATATCCGAGGAATATACCTTCATCACCTTTCACATCAAATTTTCCTTTTCTAGATTCTTTCAAAATGTAACATTTACTTCCAAATACTTTTAGGTAACTTACATTAGGTTTGTAGCCATACCATAATTCATAGGGGGTTTTGAATGAGTCCTTCTTCAGCTGTACTCGGTTCAAGGTATGAACAACAGTGCTGATAGCTTCCTTCCAGTATTTGATAGCAATATTCTTTTCAATCATTAAGGTTCTTGCACAATCCATGATAGATCTATTCCTTCTTTCAGCTATTCCATTTTGCTCAGGAGTTCTAGGGGCTGATACTTGTCTTTTGATTCCTCTTTCAATGCAAAAGTTATTGAATTCATGAGAGATGAATTCACCACCTCTGTCTGACCTTAGACATTTAAGTCTTTTACCTGTTTATTTTTCTACTCTGGCCAAATACCATTTGAACTTTTCAAATGCTTCTGATTTGTTCCTTAAATACATGACAGTCATCATTCTTGAGTAATCATCAACAAAAAGAATGAAGAACTTTTCTCCAGTATAACTTTCAGTTCCTATGGGTCCACATAAATTAGTATGCACAATTTCTAATATATCTTCAGATTGATAGTTTTTGCTTTTGAAACTAGTCTTTCCCATCTTTCCAATTTGACAATTCTTACATAGACTGACCTCAGGTTTCTTTATATCTGGAATACCTCTTACTTTTCTGAATTTACTTATTTTCACTAGGTTATCAAAATTTACATGACATAACCTTTTGTGCCATAATAAACTTTCTTCAACTTGAGCAATAAAACATAAATTTTCACTTGTTTCAAGTCGGAACAAATTACCTTTTGTTTGAGTGCCTGATCCAATCAGCTTTCCTTGATTATTTAGCAGTTTGGCCTTTCCATGCATGAATTCCACCTTGAGTCCACTATTAAGTAGTTGTGCCACACTCATCAAGCTGTGATTGAGACCTTCAACCCAGTAGGCATCATCAAATACAAGTTCTTTGGTTATAGAGATTCTACCTCTTCCTTTTATGTAGCGAGGTTCATTATTACCAAACCTTACACTACCTCATAGTCTATAAAATGTTCAAACTTGGTTTTATCACCAGTCATATGATGAGAGCAACTACTGTCTATGATCCAAATATCATTTTTGCTTATATGAGAAATAAGTGCCATCTTATCTTCCTCATCATTATCAGAATCATCTCTTATAGCAATATAAACAATTTCATCTTCACTATTATCAGAATCCTTAGCCATAAAGCATGTTTTCTTACCTTTGAATGATTTGTAGTCCTTTTTTCCATTCCATTTGTGATCTTTCTTCTCATCTTTGCTCTGCTTGTTTGGGCATCTAGCAGCAATATGACCGACTTCATCACATGAAAAACAGATTAGAGGAACTTTGCCTCTGTATTTTCCTCTGCCTTTGGAATATTTCCTTGCTAGAAGAGCTTCAATTATTTCAAGATCACCTTCTGAACTTGGTTCTGATTCATCTTCACTTTCTGACTGAGATTCCTTTTTCTTTTTGCCTTTCTCCTTGAGTGAAACCTTAGCCTCAAATGCTGATTCCATGTTTTTGGAAGCTGGAACATAGTTGTCATAGTTGTCTAACTCAAATGCAGTTAATCTTCCAACTATGGCCTCTAAATTTATCTTATGATTTGCTTCACATCTTCTTTCCTGAATTACAGAAACTCTAATTGCATAAATGGGTAGTAATGTTCTGAGAACTTTTCTTATGACTATTTCCTCTGAGATATCACCTCCAGAAGCTTTGATTGCACTGACACTGGCTTTGACTCTTTCAACATATTTTGCAATATTTTCATCCTCACTCATTTTTAATTGATCAAACTGTCCTCTCAAGCTTTCTGCTTTGGCTCTTCTCACATTGTCATCACCACCATAGATATCTTTCAGCTTGTTCCACATTTCAAATGCACTTTTGCAGTCTTTGACATCATCAAACTCTTCATAGCTTAGGGCAGATGCAATATCTATCATCATGGTGTTATGAGTCTTCTTTGCAGCAATATCAGCAACAGTTAGTGTACCAGTGGGTGTCACATATTCTGTGTCAAGATGTGTCAATCCTGTATCTCCAATGGAAGCCAAATGGAGATTTCGGTATCACTGCTACAATGGTTAGAAAGCAACAATGAAGTGATCTAAATTAAATACAACTTATCTTACTGATATAGATCTCTATTCTTTGCCAATATATCCTTACTGATCACATTTATCTTTTCTGCACCTCAAGGATATCACTGATCCTTCATCAGAATTCGCACATTTCTGCTCCTTCACATTTCCATACTTCTCACACTTCCTCACACTTCAAAATCGCAACTTGATCTCTCATATATACCATTCAGGTTACCAAGTCAGCCCAATTACAAGTTACAATAAATATTACATAGGTCGGCTACATATACAAGTTTCAATAAATATTGCTTCGGTCGGCTGCATAAACATTTCACTGATGCTCGGTGAACACTGCTGATTCTTCGGTAACCGACTGAACTCGGTAAGTACTGCGAACTCGGTAAAGACTGACTTTCCTTCACATATTCTTCGAAGACCGACTGAACTCGGTAAAGACTGCGAACTCGGTATAGCATTCTGGAGTGCTAGGTAGACTCTGTAACTTGCTTCCCTTACCGTCTGAACTCGGTAGACTCTGTCTAACTGCCTTGCCGAACATTCTGAGCTCGGTAGACTAATATGACATTTGTGTAACATCAAAGACAATACACAATTAAACAATTTTATCCAACAGAAGCATTTTGAATTTTTTTGTTGGTGCGGTGATATGTTTTGTTAGAGATTGAAGCCAACTTGAAGCTACACATTAAATTTTTGATAGTCATCTTGGAGTAGATTATTTTTTATATGACCAGATATATAAGATTGAACTGGTGATTTTTTTTTCATAGTATTGCTATTGGGGTGATCTGTTTTGGTGTGATTGAGAATAGTTTCACATGCACATTTGATTCCCAAGTGATCTGATAGCTGACTAAGATAGAAATAGAGCATATTGCAGAGCAAGTATGTAGTTAGAGATCTTGTGCTTAAACTAGAACTCATCCTGACATTGCTAATTGTATTTCTTCATTGTAATTAAATTATAAGTCAGTGAAACTTCCCTGAAGGTTGGAGCCTTCCAGGTCATTATAATTGAATATTAAGCTCTAGGCAATGAGCCTGGATGCTAGTGCATTCCCCATATATATAATATTTATGTACTCCTGGCCATAGTATATAAATATTGTGGGTCCCAGCCCCACCGTGGTTTTACCCTTTCTGGGTTTCCACGTAAAAAATTTGGTGTTGTGGACCTTGTTGGTATTATGGATGACTTCGTCATGTGCTGCATTGGCTTTGTCATTGTTGTCAACACTTATCATCTTGGAGGTCTACATTGTTGATTTGGCACTATGGATATATTGGTTTATCATTGAACCGACACTATTGGTTCACTGATATGGTTAGTGGCTTATGCATAGTCACCGGTATATGTTTACTAGCAGGATATATCGTTCACTGAAAGCAATGATAACTTGGAGATCATTTGGTTATGTCAAAGACATGGATTGGAAGTTTGTATTTGGTATTTTTCTTATTAGTCTAATCGGGTTGATAGACTTTCTTTTATCGGCAGATAGGTCTAGGTTATGGATCGGTACTCTAGATCAGCACGACACATTATGGAGATGGTTTATTGATTGGATAATATGGTAAATGTATTGAGTCGACATGTTGTATCGCATCAACACTTATTTTTAATTGATTTAATTGTAATATCTTTAGTGAGCTCACCTATACATTTGGCCTTAGGTTTTGTATAAGTGATTGTAAGATCTTATTGGAGATTGGGATATGGTATGAGTGTGTTCAAATATTCAAGAGCAAAAATAAGAAGATCCTTGTATGAATCACAAAGACATTATTTGAAGGTTGAAGGAAGGTTATGAAGTTGTTTGACACTCATGTTTAGAGTTTAAACCTCTACTGAATCTAGCATTGCAGATGGTATTTTGAGTAGTAGATTATCATTGGATTTAACCATCCAATTGTAGTCAGTGTGACTCCTATTTTGTGATTGAGCATTGAGCTCTAGGTGGTTGGCCTTTTTGCATGTGCATACCCCATTTGTATACACTTACTATCTGTAGTAGTATCATCTGATTGTGGGTAAGTTTTCCCACCTTTTCTTTTCCCTTACTGGCTTTCCATGTCAAAATCTTTGTGTCATGGTGTGGATGTTGTTTCTCTTTCTGTTTCATGCATTAAGTTACACCGATACTTCTATTACTGTTAATCTAGTTTACCGCCACTTAAGATTGGGTTACCAGCATTGAGTTTAAATTGGGGTAATTTTAATTTGGATTATAATTTATTGACAATTAATTCACCCCCCCCTCTAAGTTGTCCTTCTCGGGTCCTACCAATTGGTATAAGAGCTATGTCCTCTTTTTGCAAAAGCCTAACAGCTTGAGGAGATCCTATGGCAACAAATATTTTTAGGAAGGATATTCTGAAAATTGATGGAACTAACTATGGTATATGTTAGATTAGAATGGAAATACATCTAAATTGCATTGGAAGAGATATATGGGATGTTAGTAAGAATGGCTATGTTGGTCCTACCCAAATCAACCTCATCCACCAACATTGGCTAAGAACTTGGACAATGATTACAAAGCAAGAGAAGCATTTCTAAGCGTATTATCATATCAACAAATCATGGGATTATCAGACTGATCTACTTCTAAAGCTATTTGAGATAAACTGGAAGCACTGAATGAAGGAGATACCACTATCAAGATTGCAAAACTAGAATGTTACTAGGTTAGGTATTAAAATTTAAAAATGGAAGAAGATGAAAGAATTTCTGCATTTATGAAAACAGTTAATGAAATTATTTTAGGAATACAATGTTGTGGAAGATCCTCAAGTGAAGATGAAATTGTGTGTAAAGTTTTAAGATTTTTGCAACCATCTTACAAAATGAAAGTGACTGCTATTAATGAGCTGAGAACAATGCCTAATACATCAATTTCTAGAGATACTTTGGTTGGAAAAATTTTACCATTTGAGCTTGAGGAATTTGGTCTTGTTGCTACTATAAAGACCGAGTTAGCTTTCAAAGAATCATCATCATCAGCATCATCAAAATCATCATCATCTAACAAAATTGATTGGAAAAATATTTATGCAAAAGAACTTGAAGATATGAGAAGAGAAAATGAAGAACTTGAAGAACTTGAAGCACTATTTGCAAGAGAGATGTCTAAAGGTCTAGTAGGAAGTAAGTATGAAGGTAAAGCACCTTTCAAATATTTTAATTGTAATTAAGTTGGTCATATAGCTTCTAGGTGTCCTGATAGACATGCAAGACCAAGGGAGGAAGCAAAAAGATCATATAAGCCTAACCCTAAATATCAGAGATACTGATTTAAGAAAAACAGAGATAAGTCATGTTACTATGTAGATGAAGGTGTTACAAATGATTCAGATGAAGATCCAGTAGATAATGGATGGGCTTTTTTGCAATAAAAGAGGATCAACCGACACCTATTGTGAAACCGGTAGAGCAGGCACTTGCAACAAAAAATGAAGAAAAGGATGAATGGATAATAGATAGTGGATGCTCGCATCATATGACTGGTGATAAAAGAACAATGCTAACAATTTTTATTATGTAGAAGGTTTAAAGCATAATATTTTGAGTGTGGGTCAGTTAGTTGAGAAATGATTTCAATTACAATTCAAGAATGGAAAATGCAAAATCATAAACAGAACTGGATTGGAGATTGCAACCGGTAATCAAACTAAAGGTAATATCTTTCACTTGAATAACAGTGATAAGACATGTTTTATTACACACATTGATTAAAGTTGGTTATGGCATAAAAGACTTTGTCATGTGAATTTTGATTTCATTATAAAGATTAGTTCAACTAAGGCAGTAAGGGATTTACCTAAGCTTGTGAAGCCTCATAATCTGGTATGTAAGGAATGTCAAATGGGAAAGCAAGTTAGAACTAAATTTAAGAGCATTACTGAGAAATCCAATAATATTCTTGATTTAATTCATACTCATTTACTTGGTCCAGCAAGAACAAGAAGTCTACAAGGAGATAGATACTCTATGCTAATAATTGATGATTATTCTAGAATGTGTTGGGTTACTTTTCTCAGAGAGAAATTAGAAGCTTTTGAAAGATTCAAGATATACAAGGTAATGGTAGAGAATGAAACCAACAAGAAAATAAAATGTTTAAGATCAGATGAAGGAGAATTTACATCTAGAGAATTTAATACATTCTATGAAGTGAATGGAATCAAAAGACAACTATCAGCACCCCAGACACCCCAGCAGAATGGAGTTGTGGAGAGGAAGAACCAAACTATTCTGGATGCAACAAGAACCATGTTAATGAAAGAAAATCTACCTCATGTGTATTAGAGAGAAACAGTGAATACAATGGTTTATACTTTTAACAGAGTTCACATGAAAAGTGAAACTGGTAAGAACCCTTATGAACTATGGTTTGGTCATATTCCTACTCTTAAGTACTTCAGAATATTTGGAATCAAATGCTATATTAGAAGAGATGAGTATATTGGCAAATTTTATCCTAGAAGTGATGAAGGAATATTTCTTGGTTATTCATCTAAAAGAAAGGAATATAGATGTTATAATAAAAGGTTATAGAAAATCATTGACAGTACTAATTTGAAGATAGATGAAAATTTTAGAGGAGATTCAAGATCTGTATAACCGATAGTTGAAATGATTATAGATCAACCAAAACAGATTGCACCGGTATAGAGTGAAGATCTAGTCACACTGGCATCATCAGAGAACTCAACTGTGACTGAAGAACAACAGCATGTGAATGTTAATTATAACAAATCCAGGTATGTAAGATTGAATCATTTAGAGAATCAGATAATTGGAAATAAGAATCAAGGTGTTATGACTAGAGGAAGACTAGAAAATGAAGAGGTATGTTTAATTTCTCAAGTTGAACCATCATCTGATATTGAAGCATGTTAGGATGAACATTGGATAAAAGCAATGGAAGATGAATTAGAACAAATTGAAAAGAATAATACTTGGATATTAGTTCCCTAGCCTAAAGACAAAAATGCAATTTGAACTAAATGGGTATATAGAAATGCACTTAATGAAGATGGTGAAGTAATAAAAAAAACAAAGAAAGATAGTTTTTAAAGGTTATTCACAAAAATATAGAATTTATTGTAGCGTCCTAAAATTGCGACACTTGCAATTTTGACTGCATTTCGGTCTTCACGATGGCGAAGCAACACGCAACCTGAATGGAGACCCCGAAACCTAATTATGACACTGAAAACTGCATTTTTCAAGTACCCTGGCCTGAACCTCCTTGCACCCTGCTGTCCCGGGAGGTGGGACCAGAGCGCCCAGTGCCTTGGTCCCTCAGGACCAGGGTGCCCAGCGCCCTGGTCCCCAGGACCATGGCGCCCAGCGCCCTAGTCCCTGGGTCCTATTTTGGGCCCGGTCTCCTAAGGAGATTGCAGGTCTTTTTGTTTGCAATTTGGAAATTAACTTTCCTGGTCGGCCTAAGGTCGGGAAAATCAGTCTATCAGCCCTAATTGACAAGTATATAAACTACATTTTCCTCTTTCATTCGACATGATGGAAAAAGCATGGAAATTATACTCAAGCATTCAAGCATTCAAGCATTCCTTCAAGCAATTGATCATTTCAAGTCTCCATTCAAGGCTAAGTGTTGCATTCAAGACAAGGATTCAACCATTGAAGAGGAGATCACTTACTACATACTACATACAACATACTACAACAACATACAACATCTATACCTTCGCACATAAGGATACAAACATCCTTAGAACAAGGTATTAGTACTTGTTTTACAGTCATTTACATTTACAGCACTTGCTCATTTCTTGGTTAATTCCAAAACCAGGGTTTGACCTAAAGGCAAACCCCTAATCCCTAACCCCCCAATCATCTTCGCTTTTTTGTGTATAGGTTGTAGGTACGCGGCTAAGATTGAAGATCTGGAATCCTTATGCAGAGATGAACAGATCCCCCTTTGTTTCGCGGATTTTTCGTAGGACCGTGGCGCCGGACGCCATCGTCCCGACAACTTTTGCTCAAATTTGCAGGACAGCGCCGTATCGACATTTTATTGCTAATTCCAGGTCCGCAGCTTCATATTGTATTCCTATCTTAGTTTATAAGTGAATCTTTGTCACTTTCTATGCATTCCTAGCTTAATTCTCCTATGCACATTCTTTACAAAAGAGGGTAGCCTTGCTTTCTTAACCCTTGAAATGCATTTAGCATCCAATCTTGCATTGCGTGGGATTGGATCTTGTGGGTTTCAACCCCTCTTTTGAATGTAAAGTCTCTCCCCTAAGTGAAAACCATCAAATCCTAGCGAACCTCCCTTCTCTCTCCTTGGAGTTGGAAGAGGGGAGAGCAACTAGGGTTCGATCGCGATTTTCTGCTTTACATTTTGGTGAACCCAACGTGAACATCCTTTCTGATTTTTCATGCTTAGATCTGAAAAAATTGATTACATTTCCATGTTTGATCTTTTGCAAAATTTTAGAGGTGATTGCATAAAAACCCTAAAATTTCTTTTTAGTAATTAAACTTGTGAAATATTTAATTGTTAATGCTTGTTTCAGATCTATCCTTCTATTACAAATTATCAATTCATATCTATGTTTTAATTTTGAAAATTAAGTGGTTAAGTGTCAAAACCCTAATTTTTGAAACCCTCTTGATTCAACCTTTGTCCGACAATTTCACTGATCAAAACATCTCCAAATCAGCTGTAACTTTGGATTCCGCAATAAAATCATAATATCTTTCATCCCTGAAAATTTGGAAAAAAGTTGCAAGGACCGTGGCACCGAGCGCCATCGTCCCCAACATTTTTTCTAAAATTTCGGGAGCAAGATCTTACTATATTTTCCTGCTAAAATCCAGAATTTTGGCTGATTTTATCAATTTTAACACCTTCAAAATTACAGTCAAAGTTGGTCTTGTAATTGCTTGGATTAGGACTTTTAAACATTCAAAAATCATTGAAACTGAAATTTTGTGTCAAAATTGTGTTCTTACTGTCCTAAATCTGAAAAGTGTGTTTGCATTCATTAAAAATTTCAATGCTTTATTCAAATTCTTGCATTTTGTGACTTTTGAAATTAAGTGCTTAATTACAACAACTTTGATTTCCGCTTTCAAAATTGAATTTTGCGTGAGATTGAGTCAATTTTTAAATTTCAAAATTTGCATTACTCTAGATATTCCCTCTAAAATCATAAAATTCAAAATTTCAGTTTCCCTCTCTTTTTCAAAATTCAAATTTTGCATTTTTCGACAATCTGGGTAAGGTTCAATTTTGAGATTGCAACTTTAATTTGGCCTATCTACAGATCGTAAAACCACTCAATTTTTTCAGATTGGCTTTAAAATCATCATACCTTTCATCCCTGCAAATTTTGAAAAAAGTTGCAAGGACCGTGTTGCACTCCGAGCACCACGGTCCCGGACATTTTTTCCAAAATTTCGGGAGACTGTTGTGATTGCATTTAACAACTTAAATCCAGAAGATTGGCTGATTTTACTGAAAATTGCTACCTCTAAAATCAAAATTTCCTCTTCCTTTCTAGTGCATGAGTTTTACAACAATAAGCCCTACTTACACTATTCTCGTTAGACGAAGCCATAGAATTAAGTCTTTCCGAGGTTTAATTACCGAGGAGATGGAACCTAATTTGAATAGCCTTTTTAACGAGGACATGGGTAATTCCTCTAATCCTCCTAATGATGAAGAAGCTCTCCATGAGGTTTCTGAAGAACAACTTTCAAAATTGGATAACCAATTTGATGATTTTCGACAATGGATGTCTCAAGAATACCCTGATAGTCAAGCTCTTCCTTTAATTGAGGGTCTAAAATGTATGCTTCAAAGTGATAAGAATGGAATTGATATTTTGCGTGGTATTGCACACATTGTGGATTCAAATGTGATGCCTATGAAGAGTTGTGCCGAAACTTTAGGTTATACACAACCTCCTACACAAGTCAATCATTCTATTCCTTTGATGACTTCTATTGCTAGCATACTTACCTTTACATCAAACATAATGGCTACTTCTACACAAGACATTCCCCCTGTGATCACTAGTCATGGGGGCAATCCTTCCCCTTCATTCAATCCGACTTCTTCATTCATTCCTTCAATGAGTGTTCCTATTACATCTCCGCAAATGAACATGACGCAAGGGGGCAATTCATTTAATCATTCCATTCCTCCTTGTAGTGTTCCTCCTGTCCAATCATCTCCTATGACTAATTATCATAGAGTCCCACCACCTTACTCTTTGCCTTCTTTCAATAACATAACACCTCCATCTCAATCTAAAACATCTAATATGAATTCTTCGACTGAAGCGACCATTAACAATCTTGCACAAACTGTCTCTTCTTTACAGCAACAAATTACCTCTATGAATCAATCTAAGTTTAGTGTGCCCACATTTGATGTTGCGAGCCCACTTTCTCTTGACATTGTTCGAGCTATCCCTCCTAAACATGTTGAAATCCCGCATTTGGAGCTTTATAATGGTAAAGGTGATCCTCTAACACATGTTAAGACTTTTCAAACAATATGTACTGATTTTGCTTATGACCAAAGGTTGCTTGCAAAACTATTCACGAGAACATTAAGAGACAAAGCCTTACAATGGTATTGCTCGTTGCCTTCTTATTCTATTACTTCTTTCAAACAACTTGCAAATGGTTTCATTCAACAATTTCAAAACAATATAAGTCCTAAAGTTACTTTGATTGATTTAATGCATTGTAAACAAGGTGTTAAAGAAAAAGTGACTGATTTCATTGGTAGATATAATCATTTGTATGCTCAAATTTCTTTTCCAGTGCCTGACAATGATATTCAAAGAATCTTTATTTCTAATTTACAAAGAGATATTCGAGACAAACTTCTATTTTCTGAGTTTACTTCTTTCCAACAGTTGTGTGCCACTCTTCACAATTATCAACTGACTGTGAGTCAAATGGAACAATCACATCCTATGGCTCCGAGTGATAAGGGTGATAGCAGTCAACAACCATTTGGGAAGTTTAAACCGAACAGAGATTCCATCAAATTCAATGAAAACATCATCAACAACAATGTGAATGCAGCATCAGGTGTGCCTCCTATTTCTAAATTTTTCAAGAAAGAAAGAAAGTATACTCCTTTGAATGAATCTGCATAGAATTATGAATAAGTTATTGGAACAAAATGTGCTTACTCTTCCTCCTATAAGGCAAGTGGATCCTGCAAAGATTAGTTCACCTTATTTTGATAACAAAGCCTTTTGTCAATTTCATCGTCAGCCTGGGCATGATACTGAAAAATGTTTTTCTTTAAAGGGTAAAATTCAAGATTTGATTGATAATAATACTATCTCTGTTTCTAGAGTGAATGATAAAGGCAATACATCTGTAGCTCCTCCTAATCAAAATCTTCAGATTTTCACTGATCCATTACCTTCTCATACCTCTAATGCGATTGAGACTAATGATTCCTCTCTTTCATCTGATGGTCTTGTGTCCATGACTCCAAATGTGATTAACTTTGTAGAGCAACAAGAAAACCCTAAAGAACCTTCCATCACATTTGATTCTAGTGAAACCATTAGGGCACCTGATGGTCCTTTATACATAGTTGCAAAAGTCAAGAATACACCTTGCCGTGGAGTGCTTATTGATCCTTCATGCATGGTTAATGTTATTACTGAAGAATTTCTTTTTACTTTGCAATTGAATCAAGTGATTTATGACAAAACAGATGTGATTGTGAAACTATTTGATGCATTTTCTTCTCCCGCAATTGGTTCTATTACATTGCCTATTGAGGTCTATAACAAATCCCTTGATGTGAACTTTGCTATTATTCCATCTTTCGAACAATTTCGTGTGAAGCTTGGCTATCCTTGGCTATCTTCCATGAAAGCTATTGCTTCTCCTATTCATAAGTGTTTGAAATTTCCCCATAATGGTGAAGTTGTTACTGTCAATCATAGCCTCTTTAAACCAACTGAAAGAACCTCTAGTGTTCCTCTTGACTACTTTTGGCCTAAACAATTCCAATCTCTTCCTCCGCGAAGTGATCATCTTTTCAAATCTTATCAAAAGTGGAAAACAGATATGATCCTATCTTTAAGTGAACCTAGAACACCGAAACTTGACATTCCTATCATTCTTGAGAAGGAAGTTCTTCCTTTGAAAGATAAAACTAATGTCTTTCCTCAAGAAGATTCCCAACCCATCCCTATGGATGTGACTATGTCTATATCTAATAAACTTCATAAAAGTAGACCTATCCCTCCTCGTCATGATGGACTTGGTCTCCTTCCTAAACCAAATATTCCTCCCTTATATGGAGCAGTTCCTCCTCCTTCCTTTTATAGAGAGAAGAGACCTTCTTCTTCTCCTATTATTCAGCCTAAGAGACCACAACCTAAACACCCAAGTAATAAGGATGAGAACATTCCTCCTCCTCAATCTTCTCAACTTCCTACTAAGACTAGACGAAATCGTTCTGCATGTGAACGCCGATGAAAGCATCGTCTTAGAGCTCAAACTTTAAAATCTCCAAAAACACCTTCAACAAGCATTATTCCATTTTCTCCTCAGCCGGACATTGAGCCTAAATCTCCTAAACATAAGATGCATGATGGTCTTGATCCCATGCGAGTTAAAGACCCTATCTTTATAAATCTTGATGATGATATAGATGAAAATGTTATTCATGATGAAAATGTTACTCCTATTCATTCTGATAGTGAATATGAACTTGTTGATATTGATAACCATTTATCTACTGAATTTTCTAAAGCACTTATCCTAGCTCCTAGACAAGAACAACGTGGCTCGGAACATGAACATAGCCCTTGTTTGGATCTTGTGATAGCTCCATCTGCTGTGTTGAATGTTCCTCCTCTAGCGTGTTCCCTGCCTTCCCGAAACATTGATCAGCAAGATCGGGGGGTAGATGACGTGCTAGACTAGTTACATTAGCATAGCAGATTCTCTCCCCCTCTCTTTTGTTACTTCTTCTATATGTTATTCTCATTCTTCTATTTGTTGTCCTTAGTGTTGTCTAATTGAGGACGATGCAAAGCATTGAGATCTCTCGATCTCTCTCATGTTGACTCAAAAGACACATGTGTTCCCTTCTTCTAGGTGACCTTCCTTGATTGGGGAATGAAGAACAATTATGCATACATACATATGATATACATGAATTATCATACAACATATTGACCCCGAGGAAAGCGAAGTCACCTCGTGCTTTGTGTTTTGTGTCTATTATCCTTGGGCTTATCTCACACTTGGGGGCTAAATCCTTGTGATAACGTGCTCCTTTCTCATTTCTTATATGTATCACTACCTTAAAGCAATCACCCCCGGTGAGGCGTGTGCGATCGCTTTAACGTAGGGGGGCATACATCCCGTTCATATCTTTTCAAGATACTTGAAAATTTCTTGACAAATTTAGCTTTGCCTTGAAAATTTTTGATATCTTTCTTACATGACTCATAGTGAGGGAACCTTACTACTGACAGTCATAGTTCTCCCTCGTGATCTTCCCTTTTACTTTTTCAATCGAAGTCGTAAGATCCTTAGTCCACTGGGGGCTTGGTGTATCTTGCCTCCTTGATGTGGTGAAAGTCTTTCAATATTGTTTCCTTGTACTTTACCAGAAGTATGAGCATACATACTCCCGCTAAAGTGGGGGCTAAATGTAGCATCCTAAAATTGCGACACTTGCAATTTCAACTACATTTTGGTCTTCACGATGGCGACGCAACACGCAACTTGAATGGAGACCCCGAAACCTGATTATGACACTGAAAACTGCATTTTTCAAGTACCCTGGCCTGAACCTCCTTGTACCCTGCTGTCCCAGGAGGTGGGACCAGAGAGCCCAGTGCCCTGGTCCCTCAGGACCAGGGCGCCCAGCGCCCTGGTCCCCAGGACCATGGCGTCCAGCACCCTGGTCCCTGGGTCCTATTTTGGGCCCGGTCTCCTAAGGAGATTGCGGGTCTTTTTGTTTGCAATTTGGAAATTAACTTTCCTGGTTGGCCTAAGGTCGGGAAAATCAGTCTATCAGCCCTAATTGACAAGTATATAAACTACATTTTCCTCTTTCATTCGACATGATGGAAAAAGCATGGAAATTATACTCAAGCATTCAAGCATTCAAGCATTCCTTTAAGCAATTGATCATTTCAAGTCTCCATTCAAGGCTAAGTGTTGCATTCAAGACAAGGATTCAACCATTGAAGAGGAGATCACTTACTACATACTATATACAACATACTACAACAACATACAACATCTATACCTTTGCACATAAGGATACAAACATCCTTAGAACAAGGTATTAGTACTTGTTTTACAGTCATTTACATTTACAGCACTTGCTCATTTCTTGGTTAATTCCAAAAC
Organism: Cryptomeria japonica; assembly: GCF_030272615.1. NCBI lineage: Eukaryota > Viridiplantae > Streptophyta > Pinopsida > Cupressales > Cupressaceae > Cryptomeria > Cryptomeria japonica. The sequence goes on from NC_081415.1 coordinate 604,758,066, forward strand.
TGGGGTTTGACCTAAAGGCAAACCCCTAATCCCTAACCCCCCAATCGTCTTCGCTTTTCTGTGTATAGGTTGCAGGTACACGGTTGAGATTGAAGATCTGGAATCCTTGTGCAGAGACGAACAGATCCCCCTTTGTTTCGCGGATTTTTCGAAGGACCGTGGCCCCGGGCGCCATTGTCCCGACAACTTTTGCTCAAATTTGTAGGACAGCGCCGTATCGACATTTTATTGCTAATTCTAGGTCCGCAGCTTCATACTGTATTCCTATCTTAGTTTATAAGCGAATCTTTGTCACTTTCTATGTATTCCTAGCTTAATTCTCCTATGCACATTCTTTACAAAAGAGGGTAGCCTTGCTTTCTTAACCCTTGAAATGCATTTAGCATCCAATCTTGCATTGCGTGGGATTGGATCTTGTGAGTTTCAACCCCTCTTTTGAATGTAAAGTCTTTCCCCTAAGTGAAAACCATCGAATCCTAGCGAACCTCCCTTCTCTCTCCTTGGAGTTGGAAGAGGGGAGAGCAACTAGGGTTTGATCGCGATTTTCCACTTTACATTTATTATAATGGAACCTTTGCACTAATATCTAGAATTGAGGTAGTTAGACTATTTCTTGCATTTGTACCTTATAAGAACCAAAAATTTTATCAAATGGATGTAAACTGTGCATTTTTGAATGGAGATCTAGAGGAGGAAGTTTACATTGAACAACCTGATGGATTTTCTTTGACAGATAATAAGGATATGGTTTGTAGGTTAAGGAAATCTTTATATGGATTGAAGCAAGCTCCTAGAGCTTGGTATGCTAGATTGGATAAATATCTTTTGAAGCTTGGTTACACAAAAGGTAATGCCAACAACAATTTGTATTACAAAGTTACCAATGTTGATATTTTGGTTATTGAAGTATTTGTGGATGATATCATTTTTGGAGGTGAAGATGGATTATGTAAGGACTTTTCTAACAAGATGCAGGATGAATTTGAAATGTCTATGATTGGAGAGAAAATTCTTTTTAGGTTTGAAGATTTCACACACACATAGAGGTATATTAATATGTCAAACAAAGTACTTGAAGGAACTTTTGAAGAAAATTGGTATGAAAATTTTTAAACCGGTAAGCACTCCTATGATTACAATTGATAAATTGATATTAAAGGATGATTCAACTCCTATTAATCTGACAAGGTACACATCTATGATTGCACGATTACAGTATTTGACACAAACCAAACTTGATATAATGAATGGAGTGTGTATTATATCTACATTTCAAAGCAATCCTAAAGAAAATCATGAACCAACAGTTAAAAGGATTTTCCGGTACCTACAAGGCACAAAAAATCTTGGTTTATGGTATCCTAAGGATGAAAATTTTTATCTATGTGCTGTCATGCCTAGACTTTTGGGTACGAATTGGATAATTTTTTTTTAAAAATTCACTACCTAAAAACATTAAATTTGCCAATATGAAATGCTCTAGCAAGTTTGTCTTAACTATGTTTGAGTTAACTCTAACCACTAACTCAAGTAAACAAAAATAATTTAAAATTAAATGTGGAATACTAAATGAATTAATTTATTATTTCATCAAATTTAGTCAATAGATTAATTAAATCAAAACTCTCTAAACTAATTGATGAAGATAAAATTAATCTCCAATAACCATTATCTGTTTTTAGGATCTAATTAAATTAGTCCTAGCACTTAGTTTATAATGTCTAAAATTTATTTTAATCAATAATTAAAATATGCTTACATTAAATCGATTAAAGGGTCAATTAAATTCATAGTGACATATGTCCTATAAAGTTTAATCCCATAAACCTCTATCTAGGAGGGTTAAAATTATTTCCCCATAGCCAAAATATCTTACCCAATTTGTTATAAAACTTCTAATAGATTAAACTTCATAAATATTTTAAATATAAACACCTTTTTTTTTATTTTTTTTTATTATACCCATATGTTTATGAAAAACATATATAATTTATGACCACATAATAAAAACTTAACCTACAATTATACTTTCATATTTTTAAACTCTCTCTATATATATATATTTATAATTAAGTATGTTCTCACTTTGTTATGATTTATCCATGCAAAATCCATAATCAAAAATATATATATTATTATAATGCCCTACATTCTAAAAACCTTTTCTTTCTTTATACTACCCTAGCCCTACTCGGGCTAGGGTTATATACTTTTCTTGTTTTATTTTGCAAAGCGAAGGTTTCCAAGGGAGGCGGTGGCCATGGGAGAGTGGCAGCTATGGCGGAGGGTTTGGCGATAGGCGGCGGCGGTGACCATCCCCGGGGACGCCATTGTGGTTACCCACAATGGTGGTCGTCCGCAGTGGCGGTCCCTGGGCCGTTCACTGTGGGAAGCCATAGTGGCGCCTCCCCCCCCCCCCCACCCTTGTTGTCCACTGTGTTAAACACAGTGGTTCAGCCCATCGAAACCTTTATGTGATATTTTTTTTTTTGGCTTAGTTTAATTTTATTTTTTTTGTTTATTAAAACTATCATAAATTATATATATATATATATATATATATATATAATATAAATGAGCATGTTTTTAGAAAAATGAATTTATTTTAACATATATATATGGATATAAATTTATATATATATATATATATATATTTTATTTTTATTTATTTATTTATTTTTAATTGTGTATTAAATCTAGGGCATCTTTTTTTTTTAATGAAAGTATGTGCTGATATTTTTATTTTGAAACATTTTAACAAATAAGTTAAAGCCATCAGATTTAAAATCAATGTACATATTTCTTTTTTTTTAAATGCCTTGCAGCTATAAATAGAATCAGATAGTTTATTTAATCCTTAGATTTATTTTCTACAATTAATTAAAATTAACATAAGTAAATAATTTTAAACAACAACTATGTAAATCTAGAAATTATTAAGATAAACCTTTAGAGATGGCTATAATAATTTTTTTTTTTTAGGTTTTATCTTCTGCAAATAAATAAAATTACGGATTTAAATAAACTCAATTTGCACTTCCATATATAGATCTAAATGTTTTAATTCCAACCTACTACATGCATACCAATCTATTTCGAAGATAAAATGAGAGATTTAAATAAACTAAATTTGCACTTTCATATATAGATCTAAATGTTTTAATTTCAGCCTACTACATGCATACCAATCTATTTCATTCATTTCCTATTTTATTTTGTTTTAAATGCATAAAAGAATAAAATAAATATCTTGCTTTTCAAAATATCATATACACAACCAATATTATTTTCTGAACTTTAGGAAACTAAATCCATAAATACTCATTTCTTTTCTGCAGTATAGCATGGTAAAATATTACATTTCTTTAAAGCATACTTCAAAGACACTATCATCACTTTACAAATAGGTCTCTCATTTCTAATAAATGAGGACTTTAAAAAAAAAAAAAAATACATTTCCAAATATTGTTCTACAACAAATAACTCCAGCAACTTCTACTTGTCCTTTTCCTTTCTTCTAACAACCTACAAATAAATCATAGGCTATGACCATGGAGTGCTCACCTCCCAGCCTAGGCTAACTAGTAGCCACCCCTGAGCTTGGAGAACCAAGCCCTAGACAGGTTACACACATGCAAACACAACAAGCAGGGGAAAACAATCACAAACATATTGCCAACCAAGGCTACACTACACCACATAATGTGATGTCTTTACACGGGTGGTAGTGGACCAAATACCCTGAGGAGACTGCAAGTCTAGTAAAACACAAAGCCACCTCATGGAAAACAAAGATATATCATAAGTATAATAATCCCTGCATCCTTAGGCCCCCCTAAGGCATTCATGCCTTATTCCCCTCCTTATGGCCCCTGAATGCATAAACAAGCCATGCAGCAAGGGTCACATAAATATCCCTTGAGATCACTCTCATAACGAGAGCCTCTCACTCAAGGGCTATCATACTTCTACCACCCACAAGAACCTCCTCTCTCCCAAAAGTAGGAGGTCTTGGTTACTCCCAAAACACAGAATGCATACAAGAAAACAAAGACCTAGCACATAATAATTTTCACAAACTAAAATGCAAGAGAACAACTTTTTCCACACAAACAACCTTTCCAAAATAACATGAAATAAAACAATACAAAGGGAAGTTCCACCAACCTTCAACTTCCTAAGGGTATGCTAGATCTAGTTGAGGATGAGGAGCCCAATTCCACAATCCTCCTTTCTCTACACTTAGCCAATTTCCTATACTAGATTTTTTTCTTTTCAAAATTGCATTGTCTCCAAAAATGGAGAGTGGGTGATTACCCACAAAATCTCTCATTCTTGCCTAGGAAGACCTCAATGAGAGTTCTCACAGGTTTCTAAAATTGAAAAAGGAAAAAGTCCCAAAAAGATCAAAAGGGATCTCTTCAAAAGAAAAGTTAACTAACCTAGATGATGCCTTCTAAATTCAATATTCGCACATCTTAGAAAACTCACTTTTTAGGGTGACTAAACAACCACATGGGAGTTGTCACATGCCTAAAATTACTCCTAACCCTTAGGTATACCTTATGGGCTTTAGGAAACACCTTTAAACTACCCCTATGAGTCCATTTAACCCCTTTTAAACGCATCTAAAGTTAACTTTCATGTCAAACCTATGATGACCACCCCAAAGATTTTCTACCCAAGGAAAATATAGAACCATATTAAATTATTTGAAAAATCTATGATTAAAAACAACTCCCTCCAAGAGACATTTCAAAAATCAAGACATAAGTCAACACATGTGTCAAGTGACACAATAAAAATACTTATACAAAATTACACATGAAATTTTGTCTCTTGTTGGATTTACACAATTTAATAAATTCAATTTAACACACATGCAACATACACTTTCACAAATAAAATACAATACAAATGGGGTGTTGTCTCTCCAAATAGACAAACCCTGGTTTTACGAATGTACATAGGTCTAGGTTTGGTTCTCCATAATATTTCCATGGTCACATGGATAATTTTCATGCGCATCTCAATTACACATTAGTAATTTCAAATAACCTCATATAATATAAAACACATGAATAAGAATACACATCAAACACTCTACATACAATGTACATTTAAACAAATCAATACATCTTACATCCAAATAATCCACATAAGCAATTATCATAATCCCCATAATTTCAATCCATACGTAAAACATACATCCTATTTCTATCATCATAGTGAAGTCCTACAAATCCAATAATGACATATATCATCTCAAATTTATCCTATTCTGGAATCATATAGAGTTCTATATCATAACGCATATAAAAAAAGCATCAACATACATCAATATTATCCAAATCATGGATATCTTATAAGTTCTAAATCCATAATACATTAAAATGTACACCTCGAGGCGAAATGATTTTGTAACCTGGTTCAATTAATTTTCTCACCAATCTATCTATCTAACATAGCCCATCCTATTGAATTATAGCATTTATTAGTAGGTTCAAACATGGTCAACTAAGTTAATCAAAGTTTGGTTGGGGAGGGCCTTACATCCTCCTCCCCTAGAGTTTGACTTCCTCCTAGAAGTTACATGAGTAGATTTACGAAGTACGGACATAACTTTTCTCACAATTTCAATAAGTTACTCAAAATCTTATCTTGCCTACTAGAAAGGTGAAATACCAAAATCAACTTATTATTGTGATTAACTTACTATCTTCACAAGGTTAAATTCTTAGTATTTTTATTACATTTCCCTTCGATCCCAAGTAGGTGTTTACAAGTTCTATCTTTCAACAACTTACATTAATGCACCATCCAAATCATATCAATAACACACATCAACTCCCACAATCAAGGTTACACGTGTTAGTTTACTTATTACTTTCTAGGAGTCATACTTATTAAGACTTCGTGTAAAACATGTTTATCCCACCGCAATTGTCATCCATGCTTGCCACTAAAGAGAATCGACATCATAATTTATTCTTAATGAATCTACTTATTTTACATGAAGGCACCTCATTAGGGTGATAATAAAATATTTGTTAAACCGTCCTAGGTGCATAATTTCTTCCAACTTCCTTAGGTAACAAGGTCTAATCAAATTTAGGTTCTTCAAATCTGCTCCTATATAGGGTATTTTTCTACCACTAGGGATTACAATGTTTATATTTCTAGGCACCAAGGTTTAAGTTTCATAGGGTACATTATTCACAATTTCCAAAAAGGTACATACCAATCCCATTCTAAGGAGTTGACCGAAATTATTAATACTTATTTTAGATATCATCCACACAACCATCTCCATACACATGCCAAATTTACCAGTCGACAATCATCACTTTTGCGATTCATTAGGTCTGGGTCACACTATTGTTATAAATTTTTCTCTTTCAAATTACTCGCAATTAATTTTATTTAGGAGGATATTCCTTCCTTTATCTTGATTTGATAAAATTTATTCTTTGTTAATTCTTTTTGCCTAATTTCACTCCTTGTGGTATTCTCCCTTGACACACTATCAGTGGTTCAACAAACATGATAGCCATTTACACAAATCACATCACTAGGGCTAGATATATCAACCATCAAAATTACCACTTGACACTTTAAAAGGTCAAAATAAAAAAAATTACTTTTACCAAGTCCCCTCAAATGAAGAAAAATGCTAGCAATTGAAAGATATTAAAACTAGAAACATGGAAAGTGTCATAGTTCCAATAAAAAGAAACATAAATTTAGTGGTCCTCTCTTCATAAATAAAATAAAATAAAATAAAGGAAAGCACTAGCCCCTAGGTCACAATGTACTTTTCAAAGAAAGTTGAAAATACTAACGAATCAAAACTCGAAACAAGATGACCATACTGGTCATACCCTAGGGAGTAACCGCAACACCTCACCCAAGATCACATGTCCTGAGTGTGTAGGAAGTGATTGTTAGACTCTTAAGGTTCTTAGGTTCTTTATAATCCTTTATTGATTTATGAAATAAATTCTTATACACAAGAGATCGCATTCATTTTTTATAAATCATGTTCCATTTTAACCTTCATGTGCTTACTATTTCAAACAACCCTTTCCGATATAATCCACTACCTATATAGGGTTATTAACATCCTTAATTATATTCTAATAGGTGATTGCACTAACTCTACCATTCTCCGTCCATTCCTCTTGCACTAATTTTTTTTTTTTAACACTTAATTATACGCAATCTATCCTTAATTAGACGTTAAAGCTTAACAAGCTGATCCAACGAAACCTTAGGTCTCGATAAAACTCCTAGGTGATAGGATTAAGAAAATTAGTAACATAACAATTACGATAACTCCTATTATCAAGCGGATTGAATAAATTTTATAAGGGCAATAATAATTTCACTCAAAAGTCCCTTTCATTTCAGTTGTGTTTAATAGTACTTAATTAGATCATCTTCTACTAAATAGACATTTATATAGTTACTTAGTTCAATATCAATTATTTAATAAATATCCAGTTTTCTTCGTCCTGTTAATACATCCTTCCTTAATAACTTAATTTAATATGGCTTCTATTAATTATCTTAATATGCTAAACCTTGATTCAATGTTACGTGGTAGCTCGAGTATCGACACTTCCATGTCTTACACACACGGTTGATAGTTCGGTACAAAATTGACACTTGTTTACTTAGAACCACTTAGGATTTATAGAGTCTAATCATATAATTTTACTAGGGACATCATTTATTTTCTTAGTACCTTATGCTAGCTCCTTATATTTTCACCTCTAACATTCACTTGCCTTCATTAGGTAGGAGCTTGTTGTCAAATTACTAACACATTTGGAATTGTCAAGTAAGATCAATAATGGTTGACAACAATTCCTATCCACACATTTCATGACATATTTCAAACAACTGGGAGAGTGGACTTATTCTCTCCTACTTCACTTATGCAACTATGAAATCAAGGGGGTGTGCACTCAAAAAGTGACCAACACCCATCCTTTTAATTAAAATTTAGTAAAAAGGGAAGTTATCTCGTTCCATATTACTTATTTATATTTACTTACTAGCCCATTTTTGGCTATCACAACCTTTGATCTCTTCAATCTGAAAAAAAAAATAAACACCTTATCATCATAATATTTTGTTACCTAATTACGATATAACTTAAAGATGTCTAATAGTTACCAATGTCTTAAGACTCCCATAACTTTCCAAGTTCTCCCTTGCCTAACCACAAAATTTGACTCTTTATCAATGTTCTCATAAAATATTTTATACTGCCAACTAATTCCCATTAAAACTTTGGTATTATATTATTGTTGTACTATCTTTCCATAAGCCATTTCCACCCACATGTTGCTTCATCCATACTTAATGTTTTCGTATACTTTTACATTTGAGTGCCATAATTTGCAAAACTTCTTCGATTGTGCCTAGTAGTTAAATTGTGTTACATATTGTCTTGTACCTAGCGACTAACAATGATTGGGTTGCACTTTTCTTCTTAGTTTTCTGAATGAGTATTAGTTACTTATTCCTAGATTATAAGATTCCTAATACTTTTACACTCCTTGCACTTCAATGGGGATTTTTGTACGATTCCCAAATCAACTCAGCTCTCTCTTCCATTATTTAATTTCTCCAAGATTATCTTCCCGTAAAGGAACTAGTTGAGGTTTTACTTGATTGTTTCCCCAATTATATATCCACGGATGAACTTAGGGTTTATTATAATTACGTGTTTTAACCCAAGAAGTTCATGCCTCCTTTCTCCTTATTTAACTCATCTATAGTATTACTAGGGTTTTCTGATCAAGGAGATTGCCATTCATCATTTTTGTTCTAAACTTCAGGGTTATCCAATTCTAGCTTCATTGCATTACTACAAAAAAATTGTCTAACAAATGCTCTTAATAAGAAATCTAGCATGACCACATTCTTAAGGTACCTAGTCATTAGGATAGGTTAATGCTTCTATCTGAGATTCGCAAGAGTTCCTTTTAAATCTTCTTCATTTATGTCTCCAATGGCGGCTTTGATCTGTTTTAACCATCATAATTTCACATAGCTTAGAAACTTAACTTGAACTATCTCGATCTTATTTATCTTGTTTATTGTGCCTTTATCTTAGGTCTAACTTGTTAGGTCTCAGAGAAAAATTGAGAGGGGGGGTGGTGATTCAGTTGTCTAATAAGTTCAAACCAAAAACACCTTAACCAGCTTAATGCTTAATACTGGTAAACCAGTTAAATATGCTAGTAGACAGTTTTAATAGTTAATTGCTATACCACTAAAGACTAATACATGAAACATAAACACAAAGTCATCTATAACACATGACACCAATATTTGTACGTGGAAACCCTATAAGGGGAAAAACTATGGTGGGAAACCTTACCCACAATCAGATGATACTACTGCAAATAGTAAGTGTACATAAATGGGGTCTGCACATGCAAAAATGCCAACAGCCTAGAGCTCACTGCTCAATCACAAAATGGGAGTCACACTGGCTACAGTTGGATGGTTAAATCCAATAAGAATGTACTACACAAAATAACATCTTCATATGCTGGATTCAGTACTAGTGTAATGCTGATATTATTTCACAAAAACCTAACTTCGCCTTCAAATGATGTCTACGTGTATTGCACTGCTTAATCTCACATATACCTTCACACAATTCTTTTTCCACATTCCACACTTGATCTTACAAATAAGATCTTACCTTTATACCATAACCTAAGACCAATTTTAGTAGGTTGGCTCTACAAGCTATTACAATAAAAACATTTTACAAATAATATAATATTTGATGCAATAACTGATTGAACATGTCGGCTTAATGCATTTACAACAATAATTAATCATCTCCATAGTGTGCCATGCTGATTTGGAAAAGATACCTACCAGTGTAACCCTACATAACCTTGGACCTATTTGCTGGTAAAAACAAATAAGCAAATATGATTATACCAATGATTAATTCATTAAGATAAGATTTACATACGATGTCTTCGATATTACCAAGTGTCTTCCATATCATTTCAAGTGCCGATGATCATTATATCCTGTCGGTGAACCATATACTAGTAACTATGCAATAGTTACTTGCTTGCTAGTGAATGCTGCTAGATCTCCAAAGTGCTAATGTTTTAGTAGGTGTTGACATCAATGACAAAACTATACCAAAATACCAACAGTCTCCCCCTTTGGCATTGATGGCAACACAATATGGAAAAACCATCAAAGTGCCAAAACAAAAATGGCAAAAACCAACAATCTCCAAAAAGATCATAACCAGAATACAGAGAGTAATAGTCTCTCCTAAACAACAATCTCTCCCTCTGGGAACAATATGTGTTATCCAAAGTTTCCATACCAATCTCTCCAAAAGATAATGTGTTTTTCCATGTATCTCTCCCCCTTTGACATCAAAAGCCAAAGTTATAATAAAGCCAAGTTCATATACAAAATACCAATCAATTCAGTATACCGACTACTCCCCTTGAGAAGTAGCTTCCTCATCAAAGACTGGAGTAAAAGATTTGTCTTTTAATTTTGCCGGTTGATGACAATCATCAACTTTCTAAGTCTCTACTAGTGGTGGTATGACTCCAAGATGATCTCTGAGATATTCAAAAGTTTCCTTAGGCAAAGGTTTTGTGAAAATATCTGCAAGTTGTTCTTTAGTGTTCACATAAACTAGTTTTATCTCCTTTTCTTCAACTTTTTCCCTTAGAAAATTCAATTTGATAGAAACATGTTTTGTTTTAGAATGTAGTACTGGATTCTTAGATATATCAATTGCTACAGTGTTATCACAAAATATGGTAATAGGTTCCTTTCATTTTACCTTTATGTCTTTCAACATTTGCTTAAGCCATAGTACCTGTGTATGGTTAGTTGTTGCTGCAACATATTCTAATTATGTTGTTGATTAAGATGTACAACTCTATTTCTTACTCAACCAAGAAACTAGTCTATTTCCAAGAAAGAATGCTCCACCGGTGGTTGTTTTTCTATCATCCATATCTCTTGCCTAATTTGCATCTTTGTATGCACATAATTCAAAGTTTTCATCTCTAGGATACCATAATCCAAGATTTATAGTACCTTGTAAGTACTGGAAAATCCTTTTTACTATTGATTCATGATTTTCTCTAGGATTACTTTGAAATCTAGAAACAATACATACTGCATTCATAATATCAGGTCTGGTTTGTATTAAATATAGTAAACCTCCTATCATAGATTTGTATCTAGTTGGATTAACAGGTGTAGATTCATCCCTTTGAGATAATTTGTGATTTGTAGTCATAGGTGTTCTTATCGGTTTAGAGTTCTCCATCCCAAATTTCTTTAGTAACTCTTTCAAGTATTTGGATTGACTCAAGAACATACCTTTATCAGTATGTGAAATCTGCAATCCTAAAAAGAATTTTATTTCCCCAATCATAGACATTTGAAATTCTTGCTACATTTTAGTAGAAAATTCCTTACATAAACCATCTTCTCCTCTAAAGATTATATCATCAACAAATAATTCTATAATCAAGATGTCATCATTAGTTATTTTGTAATATAAATTATTGTCTGCATTTCCTTTAGTAAACCAATTTTTAAAAGATACTTATCCAATCTTGCATACCAAGCTCTTGGAGCTTGTTTTAATCCATGCAAAGCTTTCCTTAACCTGCAAACCATATCATTGTCATCTGTCAAAGAAAATCCATTAGGTTGTTCAATGTATACTTCCTCTTCAAGATCTTCATTCATAAATGCACATTTAATATCCATTTGATAAACTTTGTAGTTCTTGTGTGCTGCAAAAGCCAAGAATAATCTGACTGCCTCAATTCTAGCTACCAGTGCAAAGGTTTCATTGGAATCAACTCCTCCTTTCTGAGAATATCCCTTACATACTAGTCTTTCTTTATTTCTGACAACCTTACCATCTTCATTAAGTTTGTTTCTGAATACCCATTTGGTTCCAATTACATTTTTATCTTTAGGCTGGGGAACTAATGTCCAAGTGTTATTTTTCTCAATTTTTTCTAATTCTTCTTCCATAGCTTTAATCCAAAATTTATCTTCACATGCCTCATCAATAGATGATGGTTCTATTTAAGAAATAAGACATACCTCTTCATTTGCCAATCTTCCTCTTGTCATAACTCCTTTAAATTTATTTCTAATTATCTAATCTTTAGAATGATTCAATCTTACATACCGGGGTGTCATTGTTTGCTATTGTTCTTCAATTATTGTGGAATCCTCAGATGGTACCAGGGTAATTGGATCTTAATTATGTACCGGTGGATTTGGTGTAGGTTCATTTGTCACAATTTTTGTTGCCGGTTCAGAGTCTATATACCTTGAAGTTCCTCTGAATTGTTCAACAATTTTTACATTTGTACTCTTAACAATTTTCTGTAATCTCTTGTTAAAACATCTATATGCCTTGCTCTTAGATGAATAACCAAGAAATATTCCTTCATCACTTCTAGGATCAAATTTGCCAATACACTCATCTCTTCTAATATAACATTTACTTCCAAAAATTCTAAAATATTTAAGAGTAGGAGTATTACCAAACCATAGTTCATGAGGGGTCTTATTGGTTTCACCTTTGATGTGAACTTTGTTGAATGTATAGATCACTATGCTGACTGCTTCTCTCCAATACACATGTGGTAAATTTGCTTTTGATAACATACTTCTTGCTGCATCCAAGATAGTTTTGTTTTTCCTTTCAACAACTCCATTCTGCTGTGGTGTCCAAGGTGCAGATAGTTGTCTTCTAATTCCATTCACTTCACAGAATGTATTAAAGTCCTTAGATATGAACTCTCCTCCTTGATCTGATCTTAAGTATTTGATTTTCTTACCGATTTTATTTTTAACCATTGCTTTGAATAGTTTGAACTTTCCAAGTGCTTCTGATTTTTGTCTAAGAAAAGTAACCCAACACATTTTAGAATAGTCATCAATGATTAGCATGAAATATCTATCACCTTGTAAGCTTTTAGTTCTAGCTGGACCACATAAATCAGTGTGAATCAAATCAAGAGCATTATTGGATTTTTCTAGAATACTTTTTGTAGTCACATAAATCTGTCTAGTTTAATTAAATAAATATTTCCTATTTATTTGATTAAAAATCTACTAGCATCAGTTAATTAAATTAATATTTAATTAATTCATCTTCAAATATTCTCCTATTAATTAAATAAATTATTCAATTTATTTTAATTAATTCATTAAACCAAATTCACAAATCAATTAAATAAATAAATCATATTTATTTCATTTAATCCCCTATTCCTCTTTTAAATAAATTAAATCAAACATTTAATTAAATCATTTATCCCCCCACTTGCATTTTCCTACAAATGCAACTTGCACACATTTATTGAAATAAATAAATTTTTATTTTAAAAAAATCCTATTTTCCCTCACCCAGCAAACCCACTTGCTAGCCTAAACCCCCTTCTAGATTCTTCTAACCCCTTCCTAATTAGCCTAATCCATTCCCTAATTATAGTCACTTTCCTAGGCAACTTGGAGTCACTTCTCAAAGACTTCAAAGTCTTTGAAAATCATTTAATGCTTTGTGTGTTCAACAATTTAACCTCCAAAGTCTTCCAAAACCACTAATGGCTCTTACATGACCATTAATGGCTCTTACATAACCATTTATGGTTATTTCAACTTGCACTCATGTGTCGCCTCAAGCATTTATTGCTTTGACCATGTTTATCCCTTTTGCCTTTACATAAGAGTTTATCTATTGGATAAAAGCTTTATTCTTTGAATAAAGAGTTTATTCATTCAACTAACCTTGACCTTAACTCCTAGATCATGTCAAGCATTTAATGCTTATTCCCTCTCCTCTCAACCTATCTCACATTGACACTTGTCATCCTGGGATTGGGTTGAAAGCCCTCACATGGATCTCAAAACATTCAATCCTGACCCTTGTTAAGATTACTCAATCTCAACCATCCATTGCTCCATTTTTCTTATAAATAGAGCTCATTTCTTCATAATCCAGATCCTCAAAACTTGTATGCATTTAAGCTATAGTGAATTTTAGAGAGCATTTTAGCATAATCAACTCATATATTGTCATTTTTGGTTAAAATAAATCATTTTAGTATCAATAGCATAGTATTAGCTTTTTATCACATTTAGAGCAAATACTTCAATCTCAAACCTCAATAAGCATCCATAGTGCAAAAAGCTGCTGAGAGCTACACTAGTTTGGAACTTGGAGAGGAGAGGAACAAAGGAGAAGGAGCCAAGAGTATGGTAGAAGGAATTTGGAAATGTCTTCTTTCATTTACATTCGTAGTTAAATGTTTTACTTTATTCTTGGTGTCTCTTTTGATATGCCTTCTTAGGTTGATCTTTGGTTGAATAACATTAACCTTAACACTTGTTTCTTGTTGTTTGTCTGTTATACTACCACAGGTTTTTGATCTAACCCTTGCCCTTTTTCCAAAGCATCATTTGGTGAACCCGACATGAATCCAAACACCTAAAAAATAATTTCTTTTTTTAACTAACATGTTTGAATGTTGAACTTGACACACAGGTTGTGCTTTAGCGCTTTTGATCTCATTGTAGCACTATTACAACTTGTTGTTCTAGCGCTATTGTTTTTACAATAGCGCTATTGAACCAAGTTTAGCACTATTGATCTTGTTTCAGCACGTTTGAAATTGTTTTGGCACTTTTGACCTTGTTTTAGTGCTATTGCTTTCATTGTCAAAGTTTTACTTTTAGTGTTGTTGTGTCTGTATTAGTGGGTTTGTGTTAAATAGCGCTTTTGTTTAAACACAAAGTAGCGCTATTGTAACAGAACGTTTTAAATAAGACCCTATAAATGAAAAAGTGAAAATTCTTCAGCTTGTAGAAGCCCACCATATGTTCAGTTTTTACTAACTATTTGTTTCTTGTGCAGGTCTAAAACCAACTTCCTTATAAATCAAAAATTATTTTTGGTGTTTTAAAATTGAACAAAACAAAATTTGCTTTCTTGCAAGCTTAGGATCAAATTTTGTATTTGGTGCTCTAAAATTGAACAAAACAACTTTGTTTATTGCAAGTTTAGACTCAATTTTTCATTTGGTGCTTAAAATCTACAAGACAAATTTATTTCTAACATCAAACTTAAGCAAAAATTTACAATCCACACTTCAATTTTTGGTGCAAATAAAACTCACAATCAGCTTATTTCAAATTTTTGTAAAGCGATTTTCCTTCATACGTGCTTCAAATTAAGTTGACCAGGATTTTCAAAGTTCTAGTTTACTCAAAACTTTGCATTTTGAAGTTAAAAAGAACACCATGGTTGTTGGAGCAACATCTCCAAATAGTTAAAACACATTGTGATGGCAAGTTAAAAAGAACAAGTGCATTTCGTGTTTGGCATGCTTGTGCAAAAAGTTGGTCAAGTGGTCCTACTTCTAACATACACTATCCTCTTCCTTGGCTTTCGTGGTCCTAGGTGCAAGAGAAAAGTGTTAGTAATGCTCAAATTTTTATTTTTTTAAAAGAGGCCTGCCAAGAGACACATTACTCTTGGGAATGACCTCGTATGGTAAATCCTTTGAGCCACTATAGAAATCAGGTGAGAGCAAAAGCTGTAGCCTTGGGTATAGTTGTTCCTACAGTGTAACTTACCGAAAGGACAAATGGGCCCCACCACAAGTTACAAGGCTCTTAAGTGAGTCACTGCAGAATGAACTTATGTCCAAAAACGTCCAACATTACTAAACACCTTTAAGTAGTAGCCCACCCATTCTATTGATTGAGAATATTTGAGATATAATTCAGTGCAAGAGCATAGATGGTTTTTCTCCCAAGATACTCACCATACATATTTCCTTGAGTAGAAATATAGCGTTTTGAAAAGTCACTTGTGGCTAGATAAAAGTGGTGACTCCCCCATCATAGGGATCATCTATTTGTTATACTCATGCAAGACTTAGTATATCACATCCTTACCTGTCATGGTGGGATTCATAAGGTATGTAGTACCAAAGTCGAAGAAATATCAAGATGTGGGCTGAATTTATCACAACTGGCCATTTGACCTTAGGGATACAAAGTGTTTGAAGTGTTTTTGTTTTGAGTCAAAGACCAAGTACAAATTGAGCCGACTTCAGGCTTTGGAAAGAAAAGCACCTAAAATACACTTAAAGGAAAGGGTCATAAAAAGTCCAAGGATTGGGTTGATCTAGACCCATACTCATTTGTGCCTTTTACACAAACATTCTTGTGTTTGTGTGCTTGCTTTGTTTTCTTGTCAAAGAAGAATCAAAAATCATTTCTAAAAATAAGTATTCATCCAACCAAACATTTTTCAAAACAACCAAAAATATCAAAAACAAAGTGCAAACAACAAAGTATCAAACTTTATGACCATTCTTCACATCTTGTGAAAGAAGAATCTTCATCAAAACATAAACTTGAAAAGAAGACCATTGAGTTCAAAGGCTTTGATCAAAAGGAGGAAATTCTTCTATCTTAATAGACAAATCTTTGTTTCTCATAGAGTTTTTCTACATCACATGCGTCTCTACCTTCAAGGCAAATCAAACGAATATGATTCAGAATCATTAAATCATAGAGCTTTTATGCAATATAGAGTTTTGAGTTATCACAAAAACCAAGGAGGCAAGATTAATCCCAACTTCTTCCCAAATGTTTGTATCACATACAACATAACTCAAGAAATGCTACCAATGCCCGAAAGGGAAGAGGTAGAATTTGTTCCATTTGTGACACAAAGTTTTTATTGAAGTTAAAACATTTCATCCATTATCTCACTCATACATCATTACTTCATCATCAATCCGTTCCAACTCTCAAAATGTTAAGAGGTTCTTGTCCTAAGTTCTCTTTTAGATATTGCTTGAATCAAACACATCCCATCACTTTTAGATTGTTTCTACATCTAGGATAAGCTCATCCTAAGAGACACATCTACGCAGGTTAAAACTAGTGTATGAGTGAATCCTCTCGTTACTAGGTAGTTAAGTCTGTAACACATCTCAGATTTCTCTAAACCTTATCAAACAAACAAGCAATTCAAAAAAAGAATTTTGGTCACATCTACCTTTAAGTGCTAGAGATCCACATGCAACACAATTTACCAACCATCAACCTTTCATTTCATCAACAACTCATCATCATTTTGACCCAACTTCAACAAAAACTTGTAAACAAAATGGCTCATACTAGATTAAGAACTAGACAAATGGAGATTGAGGAAGAAGAGGAGGAAAGCATCAATGAATTCGAAGAAGCCCTTGGAGGGAATGCGAATGATGAAAACCCAAGTACTCCTACTCCTGCAACAATAGAAAGGGCCCAGTATAACCCTCTCTTTAACAAACTTTTTGACGAAATACTCAGGAGCAATGCGGATGCTCACTTTTTAAAGCTCGCTCAAGAAGGAGCCAAGCTCCCCTCTGACTTTGATTTTGCCCAATTAAGACAAGCATTAGAATGACAAAGTCACCAGGAAGAAGAAAGAGGTAGAGATCCTATCAGATATAACATTCCTCAAGGTAACCCACCACCTCCTCCTCCAAATGAAATGGAGATGTTGCAGCAACAAGTTGAAAATCTCACCCAACAACTTCATAGTGGTATAAAAACTAACCAATTCTCACTCAATGACATCTGTCCCTATCCCTTTGATAGGAATCTTTATATGCCACCTTTTCCACAAGGATTCAAAACACCCAAATTTGAAAAATATAGAGGAAAGGGAGATCCTCGTGATCATGTCAGAGAATTTCATTCAGCTTGCCTCAAAGTGGCGTATGAGGACACATACCTAATGCGACTTTTTCCCCAAAGTTTGGGAGGAACAACCACATCATGGTTTTCCTGACTACCAGGTGGCATTAGGACCTTTGAAGAGCTAATTCAGAAGTTCTTGGCACATTACTCTCATAACATTGAACGTAACATCACCATGGCTGATCTGTGTAACACTAAACAAAAACCAGGTGAACTATTCTGAGTATTCCTGCAATGATGGCATCAAATGTCTAGCAGACGTTCTCTTTAGTTACCTGAACAAGAACTAGTGGAAATATTTATTTCCAACTTAAATGAAGAAATGGAATTTCACCTGGATGTCAAAGACACAAACTCTTTTAATGACATGATCACCAAGTGCTTAAAATGTGAGCGGGCTCTCATCAAGAAAGGACTTATCAAAATCTATAATGAACCAAAGGATGGTCCTCGCCCATGCTTCAATAGTGACAAACCAAGCTTCTGGAATAAAAACAAAAATATCATCAACGATGGGGTTGTGGATGCCAGAACTATCAAAAGTGCACAACCTATGGTTCGACTTGCAGGACAGAATCCCCCACCTCAGACTAACACAGTTACTCCTTCAAATCAAGGTTGCATCACATCTCATGATGAACCTAGACCTCATCAACAAAAACAAAAACGAACATACACTCCCTTAGGGGAACCCATCGAAACAGTGTTGCGACAACTGGTTTCTCAAAATTTGGTAACTCTACCTAAAACATCAAACTATGAACCTTAAGTCAAACCTGCATGGTGGAGAGATACTGAACATTGTGATTTCCATCAAGGAAGAGGACACAAGACAAGTAATTGTCACAGATTGAAAGATCTTATTCAAGATCTTATTGACCGAGGTGAAATCGAAATCAAAGGGCATGACCCAAAAAAAACAAACAATGATCATTTGATGTTCAAACATCCACTTCCATCACAAGATCAAAGGGGTCCTTCCACTTCCAGGAGAGGCACTAATACCACTAATTATACGCAGGCTACATATAATTATACTATAAATCATCTGTATGATTCTAGCGAACAAATCACAACTATAACCATCAAAAATCCCAGCTCCAATTGCAATGTTGTTACACATCACGACAAGGTTACCATAAAGGCAGCTCCACAAGGCACCACCTCCATACCAATGTAGTATAATCTTGTGGAACAATTAGAAAAAATGCCTATGCTTATATCCATTTAGAGCTATTGCGCTTATCTCCATCTCATAAAACAATATTGGATCAAGCTCTCCAAGAGGTGTCAGTCCCTACAAACCTGAATACAGACCAATTTCAAGCCATGGTTGGAAGTCTAAAGTCATCACCTTGTCTCACTTTTTCTGAAAGTGACAACTCTTCCTTCTAGCAACCTCATAATGCTTCGCTACACAGTGAAGGCTTTATCAACCAACATAGGATCAAGCGAGTCTTGATCGATAATGGAGGAGGCTTAAATATTTGTACACTGTAGTTGGTCACTGCTTTTGAATATATAATAGAATCGGTGGATCCCCGTAAGAATATCACAATCAAAGCCTATGATGATGCAGAACATTCATCTAGAGGAGATGTGGTACTACCTATCTGAGTGGGCCTTGTGGTGAAACACATCATCTGTCAAGTTCTGGACCTTCCTCTGCCATATAATCTATTGTTAGGAAGACCTTGGATACATGCCATGCAAGCCATTCCATCCACTTACCATCAATGTATAAAGTTCCCACATAACGGTGTAGAGATCACAATCCTGGGCGATGCAAACCCCTTTGCATATTGTTATAATATTAGTCATCAACCAGAGATTACCATTCCTAACAATAGAGAAGCCATCTCCTCCACCTCATACATAAGTCTAGCCTCTCTTGCCAGTTCAAACACCACTATACCCAAGCAAGAAAAGCTTAAGATGAAAATTGAAAAGGAAGGTCCTGGGGAATACAATTTGAGTCAACTCTTTTGTGTGGGACAAATGCCCACTTCTCCTAGAACACATGGAAAACCTCAGCAGTTACTTCAAACACCATTGATCATGCCAGCATGTGCTTTGATGCCTTTCATCCTTGGGAAGAGTCAAGAAGAAGAAACCAAAGATGAGGACTTAGCAGAATGGATCTATAAAAATCTCATTACCACCAATACACTGCAAGCTACACTTCCCACGGATCAGTATGGCAAAGGCCTCCTCATTATGCAAAGAATGGGTTACAATGGTCAGAGTGCTTTGGGACCTTGCAAACAAGGAAGACATGAACCACTGCTACCAGAATTAAAGCCCAAGGATAATGCAGGCCTAGGCTTTCAAAAGGAGATCTTTCCTAAGCTCAGATTCAAAGGAAAACCCAACAAACCACTATATCAGCCTATTGCCAAGAGGACACCTTTTATCATAAAAGCAACATCAAACACCATCACAACTAACCCACCGAGGCTCAAAATCCCAGCACAACCACCTATAATACCAACCATCCCACTCATCAAACCAGTGATCCCATCAACAACAACTACTACATCAAAACCCGTAGCATCTACAACACCAGTAGTTCCAGTAGAAGCAACAGAGTCAACACTACTGATACTCCACGTATCGGATTCATTGATCCCTATCATCCTTCCTACAGCACAGATCATTTCATCTACAAAGGTACATCAACTGATCACACCTGTAGTGTTTAACAAAAAGGACATCCCTATATGGTATAGTAATCAGATGCTAGAAAGTGATTCAGAGACTAACTCACATGAATGGGAATTTGATTCCATCCAGCTTAATACTTTAGATGAGGAAGACACATCATTACCTCCACCCCGCAAAGACATCCCTATTTATGGAGAAGCACAGATAAAGACTTCTTGGGTTCTTGAGCTGGAAACATCTTCCACAGACCCTATGTCACATCCTACGCCTGATTCTGATAGAGAGAGCACCATCAATGACCTTCACCATAACATCTTAACCCTCACTGATACATATAATGAACTTAAGCTAATCGATGAAGTAATGCCCATTATCCATCCTGAACTCATTGAATGGAACCAACCAAATCCCCCATGTCTTGACCTCTTCCAAAACGATGAGGCCATCATTGACTTTTTTGAATTAAGGGATAACCTACCAAGCGGGGATCACAAAGCTGGATTCACCATAGAACTTAATAGCGTAGCATACTTCGAGGCAGATGCCAAACCTTTTAGATGCAAAAATATAACAATAAAACATGGATCTTCCAGTGAAAACCACACCGTGGCACTGTTTGATTCAACAAAAGAAAAAAGAAAGAGTGTATCCAACTATGAAAACCTCTCTGAGGTGCCTAAGGATGAAAGGTTTGACATCCTTCCCTATAGCACATAGCAGGAATGATCAACGATTCTCATTGAAGAAACCAAAGAATACAATGTGGGGACTCCTGAAACTCCTCACCTCATACATCTGGCATCTCTTCTAACTCTAGAGGAACAATGCAAGTTTGATGAATTCTTCCAGAAGTGCCAGATTAACTTTGCATGGTCATATGTAGACATGCCTGGTCCTGATCTAGATTTAGTCATGCATCACCTCACAGTAGCAGAAGGAGCCAAGCCTATCAAGTAGAAGCTTTGCAAGATGCATCCTCAGATTGCAGTACTAGTCAAAACAAAACTTAAGAAACTCCTAGATTTTGGTTTCATTAGACCAATTGATTAAGCAGACTGGATCTCCAACATTGTTCCTATCGGCAAACCAAAAGGGGGCATCTATATTTTTATCGACTTCAGAGATCTGAATAAGGCATGTCCTAAGGATGACTTCACCCTACCAAACATCGACATCATAGTGGACCTAACAGTAGGACATGCCATTCTTTCACTCATGGATGGCTTTTCAGGGTACAATCAGATAAAGATTGCACCAGAGGATCAACATAAGACATCCTTCACCTGTCCATGGGGCACATATTGCTGGAATGTAATGCCTTTTGGTCTCAAGAATGTAGGAGTGACCTATCAACAAGCAATGACCACAATCTTCCATGACATGATGCATACTATGATGGAAGATTATATTGATGACTTACTAGCAAAATCACTCACCTGAGAAGGGCATCTCAACATATTAGATTAAATCTTTGATAGACTAGAACAATACCATGTTTGACTCAACCCAAAAAAATGTGTCTTTGGAGTAACCTGCGAGAAGCTTCTAGGATACATTGTCTCAAGCAAAGGTATTGAGGTCGACCCAGCAAAGGTAAAAGCAATCATGGACATGCCACCTCCAAAGAACATCAGTTAGCTAAGGACATTACAAGGATGGCTACAATCCATCCACTGATTCATTGCACAACTGGCAGATAAATGTCACCCCTTTACACATCTGCTACACAAAAACATCCGCTTTCAATGGGATGCAAGATGCCAGCAAGCATTCCAGATGCTTAAAGATTATCTCATGAATACGCCATTGTTGATCCCACCAGATCCAAGTAGACCTCTGTTACTCTATATATCAGCAACAAGTACAACGTTGGGTGTACTATTGGCACGACATGATGCAGAAGGGAAAGAGTGTGTTGTTTACTATATCTCTTGTACACTGGTAGGCAATGAACTCAGCAAGCTTTCCTAGCAGTAATCCTGGTAGCCACTAAACTAAGGCACTATCTGTTAACACACAAGGTACAACTCATTGCAAAGATTGATCCACTCAAGTATTTACTTAGCAAAGCAGCATTTATAGGCCGCTTGGCCAAATGGGTGATGATTCTAAGTGAATTTGACATCGAGTATGTAGACTGTAAAGCTATCAAAGGACAAGTTATTGTAGATCAGTTGGTCGATGCACCCCTCATAGGAGATTATCCTCTCATTTCCAATATTATAGATGAAGAGATATTCATGATCACAATAGCACAACCATGGAAAATATACTTTGATGGTTCGTACACTAGACATGGCTCGGGGGCAGGCATTCTATTTATCACACCTCAAGGTGACAACATCCCGAAGTCTTACAGGCTCACATTTCCATGCACAAATAACATAGCCAAGTATGAGGCCTTGATCACAGGACTCAGGCTAGTTGTACAATGGAAATTACAAGAAATACAAGTCTATGGCAACTCCCGACTGGTTATTCGACAAGCAATAGATGAATATCAAACCAAGGATGATAAACTCATGCCATATAAGCAAATGGTGGATAAATTAAAGGCATCATTTAATACTATCACCTTTGAACAGATACCAAGAGATCAGAATCGAGTTGCTAATGCTATGGCTACTATCGCATCTCTCCTAGATCTTCCACAGAATTCAACACGCTACGAGTTCTTGGTAGAACAGCTTTGGATCCCTGCTTATGATATCCCTAAATCCGAGATGATATGTCGCCTTGATGGTTCTGAATCCCCATGGTACAGTGAGTTCTACACCTATCTCCATGATCACACCCTTCCGCCTAACTAATTGAATAACCAACATAAAACCTTCATTCGCCAAACTTCTTGATATACCATTATTGTCAAAACCCTATACTGATGCCGTATTGATGGTACTCTCCTTCGATGTTTAGAGCAGGATGAGATAACAAAGGCCTTAGAAGAGGTACATGAAGGAATTTGTGGAACTCACGCAAGTGGTCCGTCACTAGCCAAGAAACTCCTGCGCACTGGATACTATTGGCCATCCATGGAAAAAGACTCCTACTACTTTGTCAGAAAGTGCAAGAAATGCCAAGTTCATGGAGACCTAATACATGCACTGGCACAAGAATTACAACCAATCACAACACCATGGCCTTTTTTTCAGTGGGGCCTTGACCTTGTGGTCCATCTTCATCCAACGGCCATAATTTCATTATTACTGCCACCGAATATTTCACAAAGTGGATTAAAGTTGTTCCACTTACCCAAGTTACCGGCAAGCAAATCGCCTCATTCATCCTCAATTACATCATCTGCCGGTATGGTGTACCCATGTCCATCATCATAGATAACGGGTTTCCTTTCAAGAATCAAGATGTCGATGAACTTTGTGAGAAATTTCACATCCACCACTGCTTTTCCACTCCCTATTACCCACAAGGCAATGGTCAGGCCGAAGCATCAAACATGAACATATTAAGAATCCTAAAGAAGACAATCAATGATGTCAGTAGTGATTGGCATGTTCAATTGAATCCAGCACTATGGGCATATCAAACTAGCATTCAAACCCCTATAGGCACAACTCCATACTCATTGGTCTATGGTGCCAAAGCTACTTTACCTATTGAAGTTGAGATACCATCACTACGAGTTTCCTTGCACAATCTCATCGATGATGAAGTATATAGAGTATCTTGTCTTTAGGACTTAGAGCTACTTGATGAAAAGCAACAAGCTGCATACAATCACCTCAAAGCCTATCAGCAGTGCATGAGCAGAAGCTACAATCATTGAGTTAGGCCTCGTACATTTGAGGTAGGTGATCTTGTTCTCTGAGAAAATCCTCATAACCAACCCAACTGAGAACTTCAAGGAAAGTTTGAATCAAATTGGTTGGGTCCATATGTTGTCAGTACTGTA
Organism: Cryptomeria japonica; assembly: GCF_030272615.1. NCBI lineage: Eukaryota > Viridiplantae > Streptophyta > Pinopsida > Cupressales > Cupressaceae > Cryptomeria > Cryptomeria japonica. Next base: position 604,782,457 of record NC_081415.1, read on the forward strand.
TTTGGGTTTGGGGCATATCAGTTGGCTACGTCAAAAGGAGAACCACTAGCAGATCCAATCAACAACATGCACCTCAAATGGTTTTATACCTAAAAAGTTGTACAGAGCATCAAGCTCTTATATATACTAGCAAAAATACCAAAATCATCCAAAAACATGTCCTGAAGAGAATACAAAAACACCAAAAAGAGTAAAGAGAAAAATCATGCATCCAAACGGTGAACAACCACTCCGGTGGCACCTTGGGTAAGTACGATGGTGAAAACCTGGCAAACAAGTGCCACTCATAAAAAGCTATGGCTCCATTATCTTTCAGACTTGTTGCAATCACTTCTACTTCATACATACATCCATCCATCCAAAACCATGGCTTGTTATAAATCTGCAATCAAGAAAGTACTTCATGTGTCTTGCATCCTACTTTTTCATAGTCATGTCTAAACTGGGGGCAATGCCCTTAACCTATTGATGGAAGTGGATTCTACATTGTCTTGTGATTCATTGGTTCTTCATTCAAAACCATCTCACAAAATACCAAAAACATTAAAAACAATCACCACACAAACCAAAAACATTCAAAACAATGATCACAAACTCCAAAAACATCAGAAAACATCAAAAATCAAAACAAAAACATGGAAACACATTGTACATACTCATCCGGGCAGATACCAAACAAGCATTGAAAAATACTCACATGATGATCACTTCTCAAATTGATCAAACAATCAACATCAACAATCAAACTGTCTTCAACAAGGATAAATCCTTCCTTACCAAAACAAAGACAAAATGACAATTTCTTTGACAAGAAAATTGTGTTAAGCTATCAAATACTTGGTTGATTTGTGGAGTGATTCATTCGTTTATATATATTAGGTTCCTACAACATTGTTTGTGTGTCTTCTGCAGATTATTCCGATGAAGTTCTGGGGCATGTACTAATAGTGTCTACATGGGAAGTTCACTAAGCTACATGATCTTATGCAAAATGCAGTCATAGATCACTATGGCTTGCTAACTACAGTGTATACCTCGACCATATGAGCATGAACCATTACCAAGGATCCATATTCTTTATTCTTTATGTATATATGGTTTTATTTGCATGAACAATGCTCCTTCTTTGGTTCCTCCTCATCCAATTTGGATAAAGGTTTTTGTCTCTTATTAAGGTATGAACTTGTCTCAGGATATGATCAGCTCAAGATCAAGGAGGATGATCCAAGTCATGCATGAACGAAGATGATCCTTGTCTGTTCCACAAGCAATACTCTGGTCAACTTGACCCATTATATCAAGTTGTTTGTATTAACTTGCTATATCAAAATCCATGAAAGGAATACTTAGGTCATCTTGATTCATTATGTCAAGTTGCTTGTATTTTCATACAATATTTTAAAGCTCAATGATGAAAATAGAGCACTATGGATTGTCATTCCATCTCATCTGTATATATTGCATTTCATTGCATTCCATCCATCCATGCATTCATAAATAGATGCATATCATGCATACATAGTAATGACAGTGCATGCTCTATTTTCCTCTTCTTCCATAGGCACGAGTCATAGGTCCTCTATTTCTTCTATCTAACATCTAACCCCCCTCACCCTCCCCATCTCGATAATCAACATCACATACCCTTCATAGTTTCCCATCAACCCAATCATGCTACGTTCATCACCATCCATCTCTAAAATAAGGGACTATGTTTCCCATCCTCAGTCATCTACACAATCAAGCAAGTTACTCTATCTACACAGGTACATCGACACACACACACCTAGACTATCAATAGATACTCTGATCAAATATCTTTGGGTCTCAACAGGTAATTGATCATGGTAATCCTAGACTACATCAGGCATTTATCATAATGACCTAGTCTCAACAGGGCTGCTATAATTAACCACAACCATCCATCACCCGCACACACTATCAATTAATCAACCAATCAAACACAATCTAATGGACAATTACATCAATTGTCTAAGTCTCAACGAGTATTTTTTCTTCATATACCTTAACTTCTTTGGGAAATTGCATCAATTGTCTAAGTCTCATCAGGTCACTTTGATTCACTTACTTAGACTTTATCTTGTCCAAGCAAACAACTGGCATCAACTATCATGCTTTGACTCACCCAAGGCAATTAAACCAATTGCACCAGATTGTTCAACCAATTTTGATCAATTATATAGCATCACTCGAAAGCACAACCACCACATTTTCACTGTATCTCCTGCATGACCTCAGGGTAGTCGTTGGCTTGATGTTTCTCCATTTTATCTCTGATTTCTTTTATTTTTCACCTACGTTGCTAACTTCTTCTCTTCTATCACCTTGCCAATTTTAATTCTTTTTCGAGAGATCACTCGATTTTTTCAAAAAAATTTGGCCCATCTCTCGAGGGGCCATACCACCTATTAAATTTACATTTTATGGGGCATTTCTTCACACCTACTTCTCTTTCTTTGAAACGACGTGATAAACTGCACTGTCTCAAAGAGGGGCAAATGTAGTCACATAAATCTGTCCAGTTTAATTAAATGAATATTTCCTATTTATTCGATTAAAAATCCACTAGCCATCAGTTAATTAAATTAATATTTAATTAATTCATCTTCAAATATTCTCCTATTAATTAAATAAATTATTCAATTTATTTTAATTAATTCATTAAACCAAATTCACAAATCAATTAAATGAATAAATCACATTTATTTCATTTAATCTCATATTCTTCTTTTAAATAAATTAAATCAAACATTTATTTAAATGATTTATCCCCCCACTTGCATTTTCCTACAAATGCAACTTGCACACATTTCTTGAAATAAATAAATTTTTATTTTAATAAAATCCTATTTTCCCTCACACACCAAACCCACTTGCTATCCTAAACCCCCTTCTAGATTCTTCTAACTCCTTCCTAATTGGCCTTATCCATTCCCTAATTATTGTCACATTCCTAAGCAACTTGGAGTCACTTCTCAAAGACTTCAAAGTCTTTGAAAAGCATTTAATGCTTTGTGTGTTCAACAATTTAACCTCCAAAGTCTTCCAAAACCACTAATGGCTCTTACTTGACCATTAATGGCTCTTACATAACCATTTATGGTTATTTCAACTTGCACTCATGTGTCTCCTCAAGAATTTATTGCTTTGACCATGTTTATCCCTTTTGCCTTTGCACAAGAGTTTATCCATTGGACAAAAGCTTTATTCTTTGAATAAAGAGTTTATTCATTCAACTAACCTTGACCTTATCTCCTAGGTCATGTCAAGCATTTAATGCTTATTCCCTCTCCTCTCAACCTATCTCACATTGACACTTGTCATCCTGAGATTGGGTTGAAAGCCCTCACATGGATCGCAAATCATTCAATCCCGACCCTTGTTGAGATTACTCAATCTCAACCATCCATTGCTCCATTTTTCCTATAAATAGAGCCCATTTCTTCATAATCCAAATCCTGAAAACTTGTATGCATTTAGGCTATAGTGAATTTTAGAGAGCATTTTAGCATAATCAACTCATATATTGTCATTTGGTTAAAATAAATCATTTTAGTATCAATAGCATAGTATTAGCTTTTTATTAACATTTAGAGAAAATACTTCAATCTCAAACCTCCATAAGCATCCATAGTGCAAAAAGCTGCTAAGAGCTACACTAGTTCGGAACTTGGAGAGGAGAGGAACAAAGGAAAAGGAGCCAAGAGTATGGTAGAAGGGATTTGGAGATGTCTTCTTGCATTTACATTCGTAGTTAAATGTTTTACTTTATTCTTGGTGTCTCTTTTGATATGCCTGCTTAGGTTGATCTTTGGTTGAATAACACTAACCTTAACACTTGTTTCTTGTTGTTTGTGTGTTATACTACCATAGGTTTTTGATCTAAACCTTGCCCATTTTGCAAAGCATCACTTTTGAAACTAGCTCTAACTTGTTTTACAAATTGACATTCCTTACATATTGTATTCTGAGCTTTGACAATTTTAGGTAGATCTCTGACTACCTTAGTAGTACTGATCTTTACCATGCAATAAAAGTTTACATGACAGAGTCTCTTATGCCATAACCAACTTTCATCTATATGTGCAATCAAGCATATCTTTTCACTATTTTTCAAATGAAAGATATTACCTCTAGTTTGATTATCGGTTGCAATTTTCAAACCAGTTCTATTTATGATTTTGTATTTTCCATTTTCAAATTGTAACTGAAATCCTTTCTCAACTAATTTACCAACACTTAAAAGATTATGCTTTAATCCTTCAACATAGTAAACATTGTCAGTGTTATGCTTACCATCAAGAGATATTGTATCCTTACCTTTGATTGAACAGGCTTTGTCATCTCTAAATCTTACTAAACCTCCATTGTATTCTTGAAATTTCAAGAATTTACCTTTGTCTCCTATCATATGATGTGAGCATCCTGAGTCAATGATCCATTCATCCTTTACTTCAACTTTAGCTACTAGGGCTTGTTCTATTGGTTGAACAGTAGGTGCCAATTGATCTTCTGTTATAGCAACAAAAACCCATCCATTGTCTATTGGATCCTCATCAGAATCATTAGTCACACCTTCATCAGCAATGTAACAAGATTTGTCTTTGTTCTTCTTAAATCTGTATCTCTGATATTCAGGATTAGGCTTGTATGTGCTTCTAGCTTCTTCTCTTAGTCTAGCATGTCTATCAGGGCATCTCGAAGCCATATGACCAATCTTATTGTAGTTAAAACATTTAAAGGGTGCTTTACCTTCATACTTACTTTCAATTGGACCTTTAGGCATTTTCCTTGCAAATAGTGCTTCAAGTTCTTCAAGTTCTTCATTTTCTTTCCTTCTTTCTTCAAGTTCTCTTGCATAAAATGCTTTCCAATCAGATTTGTCAAATGATGGAGCAGATGATGTTGATGCTTTAAAGGCTAAACCGATTGAAAAGCATAGGATTACATGTCGGTCCAATAGGATTACATTACAATTTCCTAGGTTTAATGCATCTAGACATATTCTGTAACACGACACAAAAAGCACTGTTAAAGTGTCAACACCATCAAACAATCTGTAGTTAAGATTGAAGTTGTGAGATTATTTCTTACTTATGCTGCCCATAAGAAATACAAGGTTTATCAGATGGATGTTAAATTCTCATTTTTTGAATGTACATCTTGAAGAGGAATTTATATTGAGAAACTTGATGGTTTTTCACTTTTAGATGATAAAAACATTGTTTCCAGGTTAAGGAAAGGGTTATATGGATTGAAACAATCCCCTAGAGCTTTGTATGCCAGATTGGAGAAATATATTTTGAAGCTTGGTTTCACTAAAGGTAATGCTAACAATAACTTATATTATAAGATCATTGATGATGAAATTGATTTTTGAACTATGTGTTGATGATATCTTTTTTGGAGGTGAGGATAAATTATGTATGGAATTCTCTAAAAATATGAAGAATGAATTTGAGATGTCTATGATTGGGGAGATGAATGTTTTCTTAGGTTTGTAGATTACTCATAACGATAAAGGTATTTTCATCTATCAAACTAAGTATTCTAGAGAGTTGTTGAAGAAATTTGGAATGGAAAATTCTAAACCAGTTGGTACCCCTATGGTTACATGTGAGAAATTGACAAAGAAAAATATATCAACTCTAGTAAATCCTACAAGGTAGAAATCTATGATTAGAGGTTTGTTATATCTGACTTAGAATAGATCAGATATAATGAATGTTGTTTGTATTGTATCAAGATATCAGAGTGATCCTAGAGATAATCATGAGAGTGCGTTGAAAAGGATTTTGATGTATTTTCAAGAAATAACTAAGTATGGTTTGTGGTATCATAAAGATGATGACTTTACCCTATATGCATATATAGATGCTAATTGGGTTGGAGATGTTGATGACTAGAAGAGCACATCCAATGGAGCTTTCTTTCTTGGAAAGAAACTTGTTTCATAGATCAACAATAAACAATCATGTATTTCTTTATCTACTATTGAATCTGAGTATGTTGCTGCTACTACTAACTATACACAATTTTTATGGATGAAGAAAATGTTGAAGGATATAAGGGCTGATTGCAATGAACTTGTATCTATTCACTGTGATAACTCTACTTCTATTGATTTATCAAAGAATCTGGTATTTAATTATAAGACTAAGAACATTTATATAAAGTATAATTTTCTAAAGGAGAAGGTGGAAGCAAATGAAGTCAAAATGGTTTATGTGAACATTAAAGAGCACATTGCAGATATCTTCACTAAACCTTTGTCTAAGGAATCATTTCAGTACTTCAAAGATAGATTGGGAGTTTTTGCCTCTCTGGTAGAGACTTGAGTGATGTTGATTGGCATAATTCATGTATGCATTTATGAGTGCTATCATTCATTTTGGATTGATGTGTTGATGCTACTACTCAGGGGGAGTAGTCAACTGTGTGGTTCAGAGATTTTATGATTTTTCTTTGATGTTTATGTCATATTTCTAGCATTGATGTCAAACGGCGAGAAATATATGTGAAAAACAAAACTTTACAATGATATTATTCTCACTGGGAGTTTGGTTTTTGGCTTAGAACTTCATTGTCATATCATCTTGGAGAGTTTGTTGGATGTCTTCCATTGGGGGAGGCTTGTTTGGCATTTTCTTGGTAGTTGGATGTTTTTCTCATCTAGTGTTGCCATTATTGCCAAAGGGGGAGATTGTTGGCAATTTGGAGGAATTGATTATGTGTTGCATTGATATTTTTTCATTGATGTCAACACTAGTTGTTTCTATCTACTGGCTTCTGGTAGAGTGGTTGGATTATGATATTTATCTAGAGACCATCTCCAGTATTCTCTAATTTGGTTTGACTTGTGGTATTGTCTTGAATTGGTTATTCATGTGTTCCTAATGTGTGTCACATTCATTTGGTTTAGGATTTGATGATCTTGATGCTATCATTTGTTCTAGCAAGCCTTTTGGTCACCGGTAAGGGTTTTACCTACAATGCTTTGATGAAGATCTTTTGATGAATCTGATAAGTGAAGTTGGTGCAGCTTCTAGAAGGTTATCAAGATGCTCATGGTTATCTTGTTCATGGTGTTTCATTTGGCTTATGATGACCTATTTTAGGTCCAGTGGTCATTCTACTAGGTTATGGACCGGTTTGTGTAACATATTGTTTGATGATCCTGATGCGTCACAGTTTGGATTTATTATTTGGATTATGTTGTTTCAGTCTTAGGCTAACTTGGTTTATCATTGGTATGTGGGATCATGTAATAGATCTATTGTATTATCTTATAGGTGGCCAACCTAATTGTTTAGGTCCAGGGTTGTATAAATATGATGTAAGATATCTTTGTAGATCATGGGTTTGTGGGATATAGGATTATCTGTGTGCGAATAATATTGTAATCATATGCAGAGGTTTTGGTCAATCATAGGTGATCGAATTGGGTTTCTCAAAGAGTTTTAAGACCTCCGCAGAGATTAACCGAAACTATACTCAGGCATAGGAGATGCTATTCTTGCAGTTCACTCATCTTTCCAGATTGTAGTATGGATTTCTTTGTAGTCAGTGAGGCTCCTTTTGTAATGAGTAGTATCTTCTAGGTAGTCTGCCTTCCTGCATATGCAAGCCCCTATTACTGTAATCACATACCTATTGTAGAAGTATTATCTAACTGTGGGTAGGCTTCTAACTGTGGTATTTCCATTTACTGGGTTTTCTACATACAAATCTTGGTGTTATGTGTTATGGATGTTTGGTTAATTATTCTAAAATTTATGTTTATGCTTAATTGTTACATCTACTATTCTGGTATTTGGTTTATGAATTCCTGTAGAAGGTTTTTTGAGCTTAAAGTTTTATAATCTATTGACAATTATTTCAACCCCCTCCCCCTCTCAATTGTCCACTTGTTATCCTAACAGGCATCATCCCAATAGGCTATGGAGAAATGCAAAGATGCCAGAATACAAACATTTTTACAAATGATTGAAAGTGATAAGACCCAGCTAGACAAAGAACTTAAATTTATTGATGTGGCCTTACAGGAAGATGGTAAGATCTAGAAGTCTTGTCTAATTTTAACAAATTTTACTACTCAATTAGAAAAGTAGATAGATACTTACAGAAGGCAGTTAGTCCATATCTCGCAGGCATATGATCCAATAGTAAACTTGACCAAAAATGTTGAAGGTCAAGTTTTGACTCTTATGGGACAGATTGGCAATTTGGAGAAGGATAGGTGAACTCCAGAACCTAGTTGGTCCCTAGTTAGACACCTTGGTGTGCCAGAAGATGGAATATTTTCAAAATATAACTAAGGAGATACTAATTGAGTTGCATGCAATATAATTCCATGCTTATGTTCTAAACAGTTTTGTCTCAATTTTGAAAAAAATTGCGAGAGGTTGGAATACCTATTTTGGATTTCTTAAGTCCACATATGAAGATGAACTCAAGTATGTATAAATCTAGTCATCTGGTGTCCATACATTTACAGGGTATTTTTTAATCCACATCCTATCTTTGGCATTGTTATCAAAGTGGGAGAGATAAGGTGAAAAATGTACAGTGTGAATGGAGTGTACAAATTTTTGTAGGTTTTTGGATTTTTGATTTAAGGGGTAGACTTAGAATTCTTTCATTCTTGATCCGATGTACAGGTTTCATAGGTTTCAACACTTAACCATTTTCCATAGGTGTTGCCATCAATGGAAAAGGGGGAGATTGTTGTCAATTGAAACTCATATGGTGATTTTTTATGCTTGATTTCTGGTTTAGGATTGTCATTGATGGAAACTCCTCTCGGAGATTTGATCCAATGGTCATAACTATTCTTATCTGGAAGCGAGTGTTAATCGATAGCCAGTTAACTGGTAAATTAGGATTATTCCACTGTGGTTTTGGTCTAGAAAGATTTTTGGTGATTGTAGTGATTGCGGTGACTAATTTCGAGGTGAAAATGATGAGGCCAATATTGGTGAATCATTTTGAAAATTGTTTTGGTCCAGTGATATGCTTTGTTAGAGATTGAAGCCGACTTGGAGGAGATTATTTTTCAAATGACCAGATATATAAGATTGAATTGGTGATTGGTTTTTAGTATTATTACTATTGTGGTGATCCATTTTGGTGTGATTGAGTGCAATTTCACATGCACATTTGACTCCCAATTGATCCAATTGCTAACTGAGACAAAAACAGAGCATATTGCAAAGCAAGTACAGTCAGAGATCTTGTGCTTAAATCGAAACTCATTCTTGCATTGTTAGATGCTATTTCAAAGTTCTTTAATTGTATTTCATCATTGTAATTAAATTGTAAGTCACTGAGACTTCCCTAAAGGTTGTGGCCTTCTAGGTCATTGTAATTTAGTAGTGAGCTCTAGGGAGTGATCTTGAATGCTAGTGTATTCCTCATCTATGTAATATTTATGTACTCCTAGTCATAGTATATGAATATTGTGAGTTCTAGCCCCACTGTGGTTTTTACCTTTCTGGGTTTCCACATTAAAATTCTGGTGTTATGGATCTGTGGTTTATTTATTGCTTTCTTATATTCTTTAAGGTTATACATTTCTAGCTAGTGGATAAAGAATAAGTTTTTGAGTTTGATCTCTGACAGAACACTGATTCACCCCCCCCTCTTAGTGTTCCTTGATTCTAACACTTCATTCACCTTTTTTCTATAGACCAATTTGGTTCCAATAACAATTTGTCAACTGGCCTAGGTACAAGCTCCCATGTTTTGTTCTTTTTAATCTAATGGAGTTCTTCTTCCATTGCCTTCACCCACTTCTCATTCTTGCTGACTTCATTGTAGTTCTTTTGTTCCACTTTAGTCAAGAGGCCAAAATTTACTTGTTTATTATTTACAATATGTCTTCTTCTTGTTTGTACACCTCCATCCTTGTTGCCTATGATTTAATCTTTAGGAAGATACTTTTGCAAATACTTGTTGGGTAGTTTTTTAGTGACTTCTTCTTCATTTTCAAATTCTTCTTCATCTTCTGCATATGGTTCTTCAATTTGATTTATTATATTTTGCCTTCCTTTATGTAAATATTCATCTACCCTTACATTCACACTTTCAACCACTTTCTTTAGCCTTTTGTTCAAACACTTGTAGGCCTAGTTGTGAGTAGAGTAGCCCAAGAAGATTCCTTCATCACATCTTGATTCAAAGCTACTAAGTCCATCTGCATCTCTTTTGATGAAGCATTTACTTCAAAACACTTTGACGTACTTGAATGATGGTTTTCTATCATACCATAGCTCATAAGGAGTCATCTTGTTGTTTACTCTTAGATAAACTCTATTTAATGTGTATACAACAATATGGATTGCTTTCTTTCAAAATACATTAGGAAGATTAGACTCACTCAACATTGTTCTAGCCATTTATTTGATTGTCCTATTCTTCGTTTCCACAAGACCATTTTCTTGTAGTGTCTTAGGAGTAGAATAGTGTCTTCTTATTCATGTATTTAACAATAGTCCTCAAACTCATTGGATGTGAACTCACCTCCACGGTCCGATCTCAAATATTTTGGCTTATAACCACTTTCTTTTTCAACCAATCTTCTAAAATTTTTGAATCTCTCAAATGGTTGTGACTTGTCTTGCAAGAAGGTGACCCATGTCATCCTTAAGAAATCATCTATGAGGAGAATAAAGTAATTCTCTCCATTGAGATCTGGTTTTTAGACAACTCAGAGAACCGGTAAACAACTTAGAAGGGGGGTTCTCAGTTGTTTACATATTATATAACTTTAAGCATTAAAACCTTATTACCATAATACATAAACCAAATACTAGAATAACAAATATAACAGTTAAGCACAAATATAATCCAGAGAACATTTACCACCCATCAACATAAGATAACACCAAGATTTGTACGTGGAAAACCGAGTAAGGGGAAAAACCATGGTGGGAAGCCTACCCATAATCAAATAATAATTCTATAGTAAATATGTGATTACATAAAGAGGGGCCTATACATGTAGGAGGGCCAACAACTTAGAGTGCACTGTTCATCACAAAAGGAGCCTCACTAACTACAATCCAGAAAGAAGAATGAACTGCAAGAATAGCATCTCCTATTCCTGAATATAGTTGCGATTAAGCTTAGTACCAAAGGTCTTAAACCTCTTTCACCAACCGAATTAGATCACCTATGATCAACCAAAACCTTTGCATATGATTACAACTTTATTTGCACATAGATAAACCTATATCCCAAAAACCCACTATCTACAAAGAGATATTACATTATATTTATACCAACCTGGGACCTAAACAATTAGGGTGGCGAGCTAAAATATAATACAATAAATTCATAACATAAACTGACAATCCAATGACCAACCAAACAGGCCTAAGACCAAACCAACATAATCCAATCAATATATCCAACTAGAAATGCATTGGGATCATCCACCAACAAATTACATAAACTAGTCCATAGCCGAATAAGATAGCATTAGGTCTGGACCCAAATTCAACACCACTGATCAACATGAACACAAACAAGATAACCACCAGCATCCTCAAAGCCATTTGGAAGTTGTGCCAACACCACTTATCACATGCATCAAAAGATCTTCAGCAAAGGTATGTCAGTAGAACCCTTACCAATGACCAAAAGGCTTACTAGAACAAATGTTGGCTCCTGAGTCAGTAAATCCCAAACCAATTGATCATGATACACATTAGAATAGCATAAATGATAGATCTAAACCAATTCCATAAACTGAAGCATACCAAAGCATACCAAATCAATATCATAATCCAACCACTCTACTGGAACCTACCAAAAACTGGTAAATGACCAAAATAGTCGGTTGTACCATCAATGACAAAAAATAAATGCAACACATAACTAATTCCTCTATTATTCCAACAATCTCCCCCTTTGGTATTGATGGCAACACTAGATGTGAAAAGACATCCAAGTGCCAAGAAATGCCAAACAAGTCTCCCCCAAAGGAAGACAACCAACAATCTCCCATAAGATGATATTACAATGAAGTTAACAAAGTCCCCCTATGGAAGATATCCATGCCAAGCTCTATTTTTCACATATATCTCTCCCCCTTTGACATCAATGCCAAAAATATGACATGAACATCAAAGAAAATTCATAATCCACTAAACCACACATATGACTACTGCCCCTAAGTAGTAGCACCAACACATCAATTCAGAATGAATAGTAGCTTTGTAGATACATATCAGACTGATGTCAATTAACATCACTTAGGTCTTTACCAGAGGGGTAGAAACCCCCAATCTATCTCTAAAGTACTGAAATGATTCCTTAGGCAAAGGTTTAGTGAAGATATCTGCAATCTTCTCTTCAATGTTCACATAAACTAGTCTAACTTCATTTGCTTCCACCTTCTCCTTCAAAAAGTTGTACTTGATAGATATGTGCTTTGTCTTAGAATGAAATACCAGATTCTTTGATATGTCAATAGTAGTAAAGTTATCACAGTGAATAACTATCATTTCAGTACAATCCACCCTTATATCCTTAACATTTGCTTCATCCATAGAACTTGTGTATAGTTAGTAGCAACAACAACATGCTCAGCTTCAACAGTAGATAAAGAGGTATATGACTACTTCTTACTGATCCATGAAACAAGTTTCATTCCAAGAAGGAAATTTCCATAGGATGTTCTCTTCCAGTCATCAACATCTCCAACCTAATATGCATATGTATATGCACATAGTGTAATATCATCATTTTTAGGATACCACAAACCATATTTAGTTGTTCCTTGCAAATTCTTGAAAATCCTTTTCACCGCACTCTCATGATTCTCTCTAGGATCACTCTGATATCTTGATACAATACAAACTTCATTCATTATATCTCATCTAGTCTGTGTAAGATATAACAATCCTCCAATCATAGACTTGTACCATGTAGGATTTACCATTCTGATGCATCTATCTTAGTCAATTTCTCACTTGTAACCATAGGTGTACCAATCGGTTTATAATTTTCCATACCAAATTTCTTCAACAACTCCCTAGAATACTTATTTTGATAGATGAAAATACCTTTATCAGTCTGAGTAATCTACAAACCTAAGAAAAATTTCATCTCCCCAATCATAGATATCTCAAATTCATTTTTCATATTATCAAAGAATTCCATACATAGCTTATCCTCACCTCCAAAAATGATATCATCAACAAAGACTTCAACAATCAATATGTCATCATCAGTGTGTTAGATACTTGATCAGTCCCAAAGACACTAAGGGGGGGGGGGGGGGTGAATCAGTGTCTAATGTGTAACCAAAATATTTAAACTTGTTTGCAACTTTATAACCAAAATTAATATACCAGTAAGCAAATAATAATGCAATAAAGAGAAACAAAAGTATAACCATCAATGCACACCATAACACAAATATTTTTGGCGTGGAAACCTGGTAGGGGAAAAACCTTGGTGGAATTTGTGACCCACAATATTTACTTACTGGCCAATATGAATAAATATTAATTATACAATAGAGGTCTGCACATGCAAGAAGGCCAACAGCCTAGAGCTCACTTCTCAATCACAAAAATGGAGTCACACTGACTACACAATTGGATGGTTAAATCCAATGACAATGTACTACTCAAAATAGAATCTACAATGTTGGATTGAGTACTAGTTTAAGCTCTATCAAATACCTCTGCCATAAACCTTGCTCCGCTCTACTCTTATTCACTCATAAAATAATTACATCATAATGCATATATAGATATTCGCTCTCATATACCTCTTGCATTCATTACCTAATTACATTTCCTTTTTTACAAAATGACCTACAAGATCTCATACATATATGAGTCTTTACAATATATCTTGTCGGCTATACAATATAATTACACTACAAAACAATATAATTTCCATGTCGGCTAGGAGTGCCAGTAAGATCTTTTGTCAGTTTAGATTGGATGCTGGTGAGAATAGACTTGTAGTGCCTGTCGGTGTCGATAGATGATATATGTTGCCTATGTAACCTGTGAGCCATGTTACTAGTTGGTTGCCATCAATGATAACATCAACTATTCTCATCAAAGTGTGTAATGCCAACAATCTCCCCATTTGGCATTGATGGCAACACTCATGAGAAAAATCCAAAAGCTGATATCCAAAAATTTGAAGTCCAAAAACTCATCCAAGAATAAGAGTGCTCCCCATAAGAAAATGATCCCTTCTGCAAATTTTTCTCCCACACTACTCCCCCTTTGACATTAGCAACAAAGCATGTTAAAAAGAGTCAAAGAATTCAAAATTCTACCTCAAATCCTATAATCGGTTATGTACAATCTGAAAGATATCCGCTAAAATGAGATTAAGACTCTGCATAAATTTAGTGCTCTCAAAAATTATGGTTTTAGTCTGTTTGATCATCCTAGTCAGATAGTGCATTTGTTGCTCCGGTGATCTTTCACCTTGAATGGTTGCTTTATATAGCTCAATCCATTGTGTTAAAAGGTTATCCAATCTAAGACCAAGTTTATTTTTCAGATACTATGCCTTCATTCTTATCCTTGATTTTTCCTTTTTCTAATTTCTAAATCTTTTCTTAAAAAGCTGCCATTTCTTGATCCAAAACTAAAGTAAGTTCCAAAGATCCTATCATGTTATTTGCTATATCATCAATCTCCTTTTGTGTTTTCCATATCTCCTCATCAAATCCTCTATTAGGTGGTGAGGCTTGCATGCTTCCTTATACAATTCTTTATATTCCAAAATAGTGGAATTAAGTATCAGTAATAAATAATCAATATGTGTAAGGCCCTACCCCGACCCGTCCTAGCATTTCAATGATTTTCATGTTGGAACTATTATGGATGCTTCATTTCTATGCACTATGGATATATAACTTTATTTGATCCCAGGATTGGATAACATTGATATATTGATGCTTCATTTCTATGCATTATGAATATAGAGTTTTATATGATTCTAGGATATGATAACATTTAGAGGGTGTATGTCATATATTTGATTTGCAGGACTTTATTATGATGTTAGAAATATGATGCATATCTTAGGAATGGATGAAATTTATGAGGATTATGATAATTGCTTATGTGGATTGCTTTGATATATGCTAAATTGATTTATATGATGTCAATTGTATGCAGAGTGATTGATTTGTATTCTTATTTATGTGTTTAATATTATATGAGGCTATTTGGGAATTACTAATGTGTAATTGAGATACGCAGGAAAATTATCCATGTGACCATGGAAACAATATGGAGAATCAAGCCTACATCTATGTACGATTGTGAAGCTAGTGGTTGTCTATTTGGAGAGACAACCCCTCATTTGTAAACATATTTTAATTTGTAAATTTTATGCTTCCATGAGTGTTCAATTTGGTAATTTGTTTAATTTATAAATTTCAATAGGGGCAATTGCCATGTGTGTATTTATGATGTGGAATTCTTTTTGTAGTGTCACTTGACACGTGTTGTATGTTGAGTTGGCATTGTCATGCCTCTTTTTGAGGAATTTATTTTACCAATGTTATATTTCCAATTATCCTTGAAGGTCCCAAGTAAACCTAGGATAGTGAGCCATTAGGAGGGTCAACTCAGAGTTGACCCGTAGGTAAACTTTGGGTGGACTTTCAAAGGGTTAAACCAACTCCTAGAGTCAGTTTAGGAGCATTTTTAGTGGGCCATACGGTGTACCTATGGATGAAGGCCAAATTTGGCCATGTGTCCACTCCCTAGGACTTGTTTAACCTCCCCTAAAAGTGAGTTTCCCAAGTTGACGGAATTTCATTTTTAGGAGAGCCTTCCTTGGTTAGATAACCTTCTTGGTATGTGTCATTCTTTTTCCCCATTCCATTTCCCTTTTTGAGGTGCCTTGGTTAGGGAGTGTGTAAGGCTTTGGGAAGACCAACCAATGTGAGCTCTCACTCTATCCAAGAGGTTGGAAAGAGTGAGAGAATCCTTATTAGGCAAGGGATTGAGACTTAGGAAGTTAATCACCCACTCTCCAACTTTGGAGACCAGTTCTTGAAATTTTGGAAGCAAGTTTAGGATAGAATTTTTGGCTAAGTGTTGAAGGAAAGAAGTGTGGATTTGGGATTATCTTCTCCAGAATATCCCTTGTAAACCCTTGATAGATTCAAGGTTGGTTCAATCTTTTTCCTTGTATGTTACAATTTCGCTTTGAAAGATTGCTTGAATGTAGTTTGTTTTCTTCCTTTGTGTTTAATTTGTTAATAAATATATGTGAGCTTTCACTTGTTTTGGTTATGCATTTTATTTGTGTTTTGGGAGTATCCAAGGCCATCTCACCCTTGGGAGGGTAGATTGGCCTTGGAGGTGGAAGGTTGTTTGACAACCTTAGAGTGAGAGGCTCTTTTTAAGAGAGTGATCTCAAGGGTTTGTTTATGTGACCCTTGCTTCATAGTTTTGTTTATGCATTTGGGGGTCACAAGGGGAGATATTATGGCATGTATGCCTTAGGGGTCATAAGGATGTTGGGTTAAGTTGGACTTGTGATGTGTTTTTGGTTTCCATGAGATGGCTTGTGATCTACTATTTTGTAGTTTCTCCTCAAGGTACTTAGTCCACTTCCACCCATGTAAAAATCAAATTATGTGATGATGTTTAGCCTTGGGATGGGAATGTGTTTGTGTATTGCTTGAGTGTAACACATCTAGGTCTTGGTTCTCTAATCTCGGGGGCGGCTTCTAGTAAGCCTAGGTTGGGAGGTGAGCCCTCCATGGTCACAACCTCAAGTTATATAGCAGGTTGCTTTGGGAAATGATTGAAGGAAAAGCTTTGGAAATGTTCCTATTGTTGTATTTTAGTTGCAGAAATGAAAGAGAAGAGTTTTCTGCTATATTTATTTTGAAAAGGAAAATGTATTATTCAATTAAGCTTACTATGTAATATAATGTATTTTACTTGAGATGTTGATCTTTTAAATAAGAAGAAAGTATTTTGAATTAGTTTTGTAATATCAAAGTTGTTGGAAAATGAAGTTAATTATGTTCTTAACTATTTAGATGCAGAAAGGAATGAGATGTTTTATTTTGTTTTTAATGTTGATGCAGAAAGGAAAGAGGTGTTTTATTCTATTTTAAAACATTAATGCTTTTTATCTTACTGTTGTTAATCATGGTTTTTTTTTCAGGAAATATTAGTTGCAATTGTCTATAAAATTATTTTGCTACTTATAACACATCCTATAAATGCATGTTAAGAAGAAAGCCATTAAACTAGAAAGATTAATTTGCAACTATAAAAATTAGTCATTTTTGCTTAAGTTAAAAAACTGGAAATGCAATGTAGTAGGCAAAATAATTTTAATGATGTCATTTATGTTCATTTTGTAAAAATAGTAAAATTACTCATTGTGTAGATAAATAAAACTATCATATTTTGCATTCCATAAAATCTGAAAATAAATCTTAATATGCCCCTAGTGAAAATAAAATAAAAGGGTTAACTCCTATTCTGTAATTGAAATAAAACAGTCTGCTAAAACTATTGAAGTTCAGGTTTTACCATAGAAGGTTATATATGTGTGTGTGTGTGTGTGTGTGTGTGTGTGTGTGTGTAAATGGAATGAAATTCTAGCCTTTACAAAGAAAGAGAATAATAAAATAAACAATATAAGCATGCACATGTATTCATATATATATTTATTGGCATAAATATATATTTATAAATAAATAGAAAAAAAAAAGAGCATACCTTTCAAATTGAAAATGAAATTGTAATGAAATCTGTCTTGTAACTTTCTAAATCTTAAAGCTAATATCTAAATATATATATATAATATATATTAAATAATAATAAAAAGAGGGGTATACCATGTTGCAGTGTGGCCGAGCCACTATGGTTAAACATAGTGGACGGCGGAGGGCGAGCCACTATGTTTAAACACAGTGGACAGCATAGGGGCCGCCACTGTGGTTAAACATAGTGCTCGGCATGGGCCGCCACTGTTGTTAAACATAGTGGTCGGCTTGGGGCTGCCACAGTGGATAGCTCACGGCTGCCATTGTGGGTGCCCGCAGCGGGCAGCACCAGCCGCCGCTATGGGTATCCGCAGTGGTGCCCGAGGAGCCTCCTACGCCCTGCGTATTCGGCCTCCCTTCTTCCTCCTCGTCGCCATTATACCCTGCAACACACACATTTACCCTAAGCAAAAAAAAATGAAATGAATGAATAAGAAACCCTATCCCATTTTCGAGTCAGGGGTAGAATTCAAAAAGAGAGGAAAACTTAATGAGCAACCCTAACCCTATTTCAGGATTAGGATTTTCTCAATTATAAGGAAATGAGTTAATAGCTTGATATAAAAATAATAATAATAATAAATAACTCAACCCTAAATTAGGTTTTATAATTAAATATTATTCAAATATATATATATATAAAACCATAAATCTTAAACTTGGGATTTAATATCTCCCAATATGGACTAGGGTGAAATCAAAACTTAATATAGACCTTATATGTCAAGGTTACTTTAAAATTGGGGATTGAATATAATATAGTTTTATTAATTGCATATTTAAATTAATTTTATTAACTAGGGTTATTAAAGAGGAATTTTATTATTTTTTTATATTTAATTAAATATGGATGTTGGATTAAAATTCTTTGAGGGAAATTTTTTATTACTGAATATTATTAATTGTATTATGCGAAATCTAGCCTATGAGGTCAATATTGGCCAAGAATTTAATAGTAAAAAATTTGAAGTTTTAGGGGATTTAAAATTGACTTTAATATAAATTATATTTATTTGGCAATTATCATTATTGAATTAGTTATCCTTATTTGTTATATTTAAAAAGTGAATTTGCGTGCGCTCAATTAATAAATTTTAATTTGAGATAACTCTATCATCATTTCATTTAGCCTTGAGTATTTTAAATATTGTTGTGACATTTAATATTTCTCGATTAAGTTAATTAGAATAACTTTATGTAAACAACTCCTTTATATTCCAGAGTTTAAACATAGTTAAGTCAAGACTTATTTTGCATTCTTATATTAGCTTAATTAGTTTTATTAGGTTGTTTTAAAAAAAAATTGTTGTTCCATTTTTTTACATTTTGGTATCAAAGCAAGGTTTCCAACACTAGGAACCTTTCTCCATTACGTTTGGTTTTAATTATTTAATTAATTAAATTTTTCCCCAAAAATTATTTATTTATTTTAGTTTATTTTATTTTCTAATAAGGATGCCTCCAACTATGCAACAAGCTCGCAAGCGCAGTAGGGGTCCTAGGCGTGCATGTATGGCATGTGAAGATGTTGATAGGGAGGAACCGCTTCTAGAAGGGAACCCAAAGGCTCCTCCTGAATGACTGCTTGACCCAAACTGAGACATATTATTAGCGCTTTAGAACCTGATTGGGATAGTATAGGATAGGCTTCCAGCAATTGACCATCATGTAGAAAACTAGAACTCAAGGAGCCATAGATTAGTAGTTACGGAATAGAGTAGGAGTCCACCTCCTAATCCCTTAGAGGGCTAGGCTAAGCATGAGCCTGAGTTCGTTCATCTACCTGGACCACCTCTAGTAGAAGCACCTATATATTTTGAGAGAGCACGTCGCGATCTAAGGGATCTAATCAGAGAGGTTTTTGGCCTCCAGGCACCATCTTTTGGGGGATCTACCGATGGGGTAGAAGCTGAGGCTTGGCTTTTGAGCCTAGAATGGTGCTTTACATTGCATTCCTATGAAAGCAATCTAAAGGCATAAGTAGTAGTTCACCTTTTGAGAGGAATGACTTCCACATGGTGGAGACAAGAGGAATACAAGTGCAGCCTAGTTGCAGACACCCTCACATAGGAGATCTTTACAAAGAGGTTCAAGGAGAGATACCTATCAGAGCACTTTAGGTAGCATAGGATAGACAAGTTCCATGATCTCCAATAGAAGGGTCTCTTAGTGACCCTGTATGAGAGTAATTTCTTCGAGCTACTACCAGATGTGGATTACCTCAAGGATGAGATGCTTCTCATCAACTATTTTATTAGGGGACTGAATGCCAGGATAGCAGGATTGGTGAGGATGGCCGCTCCAAGAAGCCTTCAGGTTGCCATGGAGAAGGCCTTGATAAGAGAGGAAATTCATGTTAGGCCTCAAGACATGAGGGATCAGTTTCAGAACCAAAACCCTGCACCGGAGTCTTTTGGATTTCAAAAACCCCACTAGAAAGACAACCACAAGAATACATTAGGGTCCTTTAAACCCCCTCCTCTACACCAGTCACAACAGAATCAGAGGTAGAATCCCCCTCAGGGATAGCAAGGTTTTAAGCCCAAGTAGTGGCATTCATAAGGTCCTAGGTGCAACTAGAGAGAACAGGGTACTTACACACCTCTAGCACAGACTCCACAGTTCTCCAGAGGTGGGTACAATGGTTTGAGCAGAATAGGTGGACAGTCTTTCTCTAGGCCTTAGGGCATACAGTTTCAAGCATGCGGTGCTTGTTTCACATTTGGAGCCATGGGGAACATGGTGAGAGAGTGTATGTAGGGTTAGATGGTAGGTAGTTAGAGGATGGCAGCATTAGATCTTATGGTTGGGGATATGGGAAATTCCCATAGGGTCTTCACAGCAGTTGACAACCTCCAGGCAGAGTACCAGGCCACAATTATTGAGGCTATAGGTATGATCAGTGGTATCAGTGTTTCTATATTGTTTGACTTAGGAGCTACTGACTCCTTTATATCTCCATTGGTTTTGGAGCATTCCAGGCTAGTGGCAATTAGGCAAGGTGTCAGTTGGGATGTGGAGTTAGCTTCAAGGGCTAGAGTGTCAGTGGAATCAGAGGTTAGGGGATGTCAGCTCCAGATTGGTAATACCACCATGCTAGTAGACCTCAGAGTCACACCACTCAGATCTTATGGCATCCTACTTGAAATGGATTAGCTTTATGCCCATAGAGACAAGATAGATTGTCACCAGAAAGAGGTAGAGTGTGAGGATTATCATGGTTCTCCCATAGTAATCACTAGGATTCAGAGATCCATGTCTCTTCGTATGATTTCCGCAATGCAGCTTAAGCAAAGCATGCGAAAGGGATGCTAGTTATTTGCCATCACCATCAGTGATAGAGAGGAAGAGGATGAAAAGGAACCATTGATTGACAACCATCCTATCCTTAAGGGATATTCATACATATTTCCTTCAGAGCTACTTGGTATGCTGCCCTGTAGAGAGATTGACTTTCATATAGACCTTGTACCAGGAGCTAAGCCAGTTTTGAGAGCACCTTATAGGATGACCACGAATGAGCTTAATGAGCTCAAGATGCAACTTGAGGAACTCTTAGAGAAGGGTCGCATTCATCCTAGTGTCTCCCTTTGGGGCACACCAGTCATCTTCATGAAGAAGAATGATGGATCCCTTTGGTTATGCATGGATTACAGGTAGCTGAACAAAGTGACCATCAATAACCAATATCCCTTGGCCAGGATCGATGATTTATTTGATTATCTTCAGGGTGCTAAAGTGTTTTCCAAGATAGATCTGAAGTTAGGGTACCATCAGTTGAGAATTATAGAGAGTGATATCCACAAGACCACGTTTCATACCAAATATGGCCACTATGAGTTCACTGTGGTCCCATTCGGTCTTACAAATGCTCCAGCTGTATTCATGAGTCTGATGAATGGGGTATTTTGCACTTTCCTTGACCAGTTTGTGATTGTGTTCCTCGATGACATATTGATATATTCTCAGAATGAGGAGGAGCACGCGGATCACTTGAGGTAGGTGTTGCAGTGCTTGAGGGACAATCAGCTATATGGAAGTCTGTCGAAGTGTGCATTCTTCAGGTCAGAGGTTAGATATTTAGGTCATGTTATATCTGGTGATGGGATCTTAGTTGACCCATCAAAGATTAGAGATATTATATATTGGCCAATGCCAACTAGTGTGACAAAGGTCAGGAGTTTCATGGGTCTAGCAGGGTATTACAGACGCTTTGTTGAGGTATTTTCTAGAGTTGCACATCCCATTACCTCCCTTCAGTGAAAGAGAAAGAAATTTGAGTGGACATGAAGGTGTGAGAGGGCCTTTCAGGATCTGAAAAGGGCACTCACTAGTGCACCTATTCTTATTGTACTAGACCCCACAGATAACTTCATGGTATATACAAATGCTTCTTTGGATGGATTAGGAGCCATCCTTATGCAGGAGGGTCAAGTTATAGCTTATGAGTCTAGGAAAATTAAGACTCACAAGCTTAACTACCCTATGTATAACCTTGAGCTTGCAGTAGTAGTGCATGCACTTGTGAGGTAGAGACACTTCCTTTTGGTTCATCATTTCAAGCTTCATTCAGATCATCAGAGCTTGCACTACATCTTCACCTAGCCTAATCTTAATGCTTGTTAGAGGAGATGGATGGAGTTTCTATGTGAGTATGATTTGATGTCCACTACATTAAGGGGAAAGAGAATGTAGTTGCAGATGCCTTGAGTAGGAGACGTCCTAAGGTATACTCCATATCTATTAGCATAGATTTGAGAGATTGTATATTATAGTGCTTGCCAGAGGATGGATGGTATTTAGAGGTTTGTCAAGTGATTTGATCACAGGAGACCCTGGAAGGGAAGTATGTTTACTATTCCTTAGAGTATGATGGACTATTACGCTATAGAGGGAACATCTATGTACCTTCTCCTAGGGGATTGTGAGAGTTCATTGTGATGGAGGCTCATAGGGCTCCGTATGCAGCACATCCCAAAGTTAAGAAGATGCATGCAGACTTGAGGCAGTTATATCATTGGCCAGGTATGCGGCAACTTATTGCTGAGTTAGTAGCCTGATGCCTTGAGTGTCAGAGAGTCAAGGTGGAGCACTGCCATCTAGGTGGGTTGCTCCAGTCTCATGCTATACTAGAATGGAAGTGGGATACTATATCCATGGATTCTATCATTGGTCTTCCCATGTCATCCTGTCTCCATGATGCCATCTTGGTGACAGTTGACAAGTTGACCAAAGTGGCCCACTTCTCGCCAGTTCTGACTACCTTCACAACACCAACAATGGCACAGGTGTTCTTGCAAGACATTGTCAGACTTCATGGCAGTCCATGCAAGATTATTTCTAATAGGGATTCCCTCTTCACTTTTTCCTTTTGGAAGGCATTACAGGCAGCAATGGGCACCAAGCTCAATTTCAACACAGCCTATCATTCGGAAACATATGGTTAACTAGGTGTTAGAAGATATGCTCTACATGTACATCATGGATCATCAGACCAGATGGGAGGAGTACCTTCCTTTAGTAGAGTTTTCCTATAATAATGGGCATCACACTTCTTTGGGGATGCCACCTTTTCAGGCCTTGTACGGTAGACCTTGCAGGACACCTTTGAGTTGGGACCATATTGAAGATAGAGTGGCCATAGGTCCTAAGATGGTTCATGATATGGAGTAGCAGGTGATTTTGATTAGACAACACCTTAGAGAGGCACGGGATAGGTAGAAGAAGTATGCAAATGTGAAGAGGATAGACCAGAGCTTCATGGTTGGGGACCAATTTTTCCTGAGAGTACGACCGCATAAGAGCCCAATCCATTATGGAAAGGGGTCTAAGCTTGCACCTCACTTTGTCAGACCATTTGATATCCTTGAGAGGATAGGACCAGTTTCTTATCACCTAGATTTGCCACCTAGCCTATCATGCATCCACAATGTGTTTCATGTATCAGTTCTAAGGAAGTATATCCATGACGAGTCTAATATTTTAGATTGGGATGCCTTGCAGGTGGAATCAGATGGACAGCTAGCTTTGGAGCCCATTTGTATTTTGGCTGGCTGATGTTGGCCCTTTGAGGTTGAGAGCTACACTAGGTTAGGGTCCAGTGGGATTGCTATGATGAGGTTACAACTTCATGGGAGGACACAACACGTATGAGATCATGATACCCCATGTTTTTTATGAGCTCTAGGAGGAAGTCCATGCCTAGAGGGGGAGGGTGTGAGGCCTTGCCCTGACTCGTCCCAGAATTTCAGTGATTTTCATGTTGGAACTATTATGGATGCTTCATTTCTATGCATTATGGATATAGAACTTTATATGGTCTCAGGATTAGATAACATTGATATATTGATGCTTCATTTCTGTGCGTTATGAATATAGATTTTTATATGATTCTAGGATAGGATAACATTGAGAGGGTGTATGTCATTTATTTGATTTGCAGGACTTTATTATGATGTTAGAAATATTATGCATATCTTATGAATGGATGAAATTTATAAGGATTATGATAATTGCTTATGTGGATTGCTTTGATATATGGTAAATTGATTTCTATGATGTCAATTGTATGCAGAGTGATTGATTTGTATTCTTATTTATGTGTTTAATATTATATGAGGCTATTTGGGAATTACTAATGTGTAATTGAGATGCACAGGAAAATTATCCATGTGACCATGGAAATAATATGGAGAATCAAGCCTAGGTCTATCTGCGATGTGAAGCCAAGGGTTGTCTATTTGGAGAGACAACCCCTCATTTGTAAACGCATTTTAATTTGTTAATGTTATTCTTGCATGAGTGTTCAATTTGGTAATTTGTTTAATTTATAAATTTCAATAGGTACAATTGCCATGTGTGTATTTGTGATGTGGAATTCTTTTTGTAGTGTCACTTGACACGTGTGTTGTATGTTGAGTTGGCATTGTCATGCCTCTTTTTGAGGAATTTATTTTACCAATATTATATTTCCAATTATCCTTGAAGATCCTAAGTAAACCTAGGATAGTGAACCATTAGGAGGGTCAACTCAGAGTTGACCCGTAGGTAAACTTTGGGTGGACTTTCAAAGGGTTAAACCAACTCCTAGAGTTAGTTTAGGAGCCATTTTAGTGGGCCATATGGTGTACCTATGGATGAAGGCCAAATTTGGCCATGTGTCCACTCCCTAGCACTTTTTTAACCTCCCCAAATATTGAGTTTCCCAATTTGACCGAATTTCATCTTTAGGAGAGCCTTCCTTGGTTAGATAACCTTCTTGATATGTGTCATTTGTTTTCCCCATTCCATTTCCTTTTTTGAGGTGCCTTGGTTAGGGAGTGTGTAAGGCCTTGGGAAGACCAACCAATATGAGCTCTCACTCTATCAAAGAGGTTGGAAAGAGTGAGAGAAGCCTTATTAGACAAGGGATTGAGACTTAGGAAGTTAATCACCCACTCTTCATCTTTGGAGACTAGTTCTTGAAATTTTTGAAGCACATTTAGGATAAAATTTTTGGCTAAGTGTTGGAGGAAAGAAGTGTGGATTTGGTCTGCTCTTCTCCAAACTATCCCTTGTAAACCCTTAGTATATTCAAGGTTGGTTCAATCTCTTTCCTTGTATGTTACAATTTTGCTTTGAAAGATTGCTTGAATGTAGTTTGTTTTCTTCCTTTGTGTTTAATTTGTGAAGAAATATATGTGATCTTTCACTTGTTTTGGTTATGCATTTTATTTGTGTTTTGGGAGTATCCAATGCCATCTCACCCTTGGGAGGGTAGAGTGGCCTTGGGGGTGGAAGGTTGTTTGACAACCTTATATTGAGAGGCTCTCTTTAAGAGAGTGATCTCAAGGGTTTGCTTATGTGACCCTCACTGCATAGTTTTGTTTATGCATTTGGGGGTCATA
Organism: Cryptomeria japonica; assembly: GCF_030272615.1. NCBI lineage: Eukaryota > Viridiplantae > Streptophyta > Pinopsida > Cupressales > Cupressaceae > Cryptomeria > Cryptomeria japonica. The sequence continues at coordinate 604,808,149 of NC_081415.1, forward strand.
AGGGGAGATATTATGGCATGTATGTCTTGGGGGTCATAAGGATGGTGGGTCAATTCTGACTTGTGATGTGTTCTTGGTTGGCATGAGATGGCTTGTAATCTACTATTTTGCAGTTTCTTCTCAAGATACTTAGTCCACTTCCACCCATGTAAAAATCACATTAGGTGATGATGTTTAGCCTTGGGATGGGAATGTGTTTGTTGTGAGTTTTCCATGCTTGCTTGTGTATTGCTTGAGTGTAACCCATCTAGGTCTTGGTTATCCAATCTCGGGGGTGGCTTCTAGTAAGCCTAGGTTGGGAGGTGAGCCCTCCATGGTCACAAACTCAAGTTATATTGCAGGTTGCTTTGGGAAAGGATTGAAGGAAAAGCTTTGGAATTGTTCCTATTGTTGTATTTTAGTTGCAAAAATGAAAGAGAAGAGTTTTCTGTTGTATTTATTTTGAAAAGGAAAATGTATTATTCAATTAAGCTTACCATGTAATATAATGTATTTTACTTGAGATGTTGATCTTTTATATAAGGAGAAAGTATTTTGAATTAATTCTGTAATATCAAAGTTGTTGGAAAACGAAGTTAATTATGTTCTTAACTATTTAGATGCAGAAAGGAATGAGATGTTTTACTTTGTTTTAAATGTTGATTCAGAAAGGAAAGAGGTGTATTATTATGTTTTAAAACATTAATGCTTTTAATCTTGTTGTTGTTAATCATGGGTTTTTTTTAGGAAATATTAGTTGCATCTATCTATAAAATTATTCTGGTACTTTTTACACATCCTATAAATGCATGTTAAGAAGAAAGCCATTAAACTAGAAAGATTAATTTGCAGCTATTAAAATTAGTCATTTTTGCTTAAGTTAAAAATTTGGAAATGCAATGTAGTAGGGAAAATAATTTTAATGTTGTCATTTCTGTTCATTCTGTAAAAACGGTAAAATTACTCATTCTATAGATAAATAAAACTGACATATTTTGCATTCCATAAAATCTGAAAATAAATCTTAATATGCCCTAGTGAAAATAAAATAAAAGGGTTAACTCGTATTCTGTTATTGAAATAAAACAGTCTTTCTAAAACTATTGAAGTTCAGGTTTTACCATAGAAGGTTATATATATATATATATATATATATATATATATATATATATATATATATATATATATATATATATATATATATATATATATATATATATATATATATATATATGCAAGTGTATATAAATGGAATGAAATTATTGCCTTTAGAAAGAAAGAGAATAATAAAATAAACAATATAAGCGTGCACATGTATTTATATATATATATATATTTATAATGAAATAGCAAAAAAAAAAGAGTATAGCTTTCAAACTTAAAATGAAATCCTAATGAAATCTATCTTGTAACTTTTTGAATCTCAATGCTGAAGCCATGCATGTTTTCTCAGGTTTTATATATATATATATATACCTGATATAAAAAACTATATATATAATATATATTTAATAATAAAAAAGAAAAAAAGAGGGGTATACCGTGTTGCGGCGCGATCAAGCCACTGTGGTTAAACACAATGGATGGCGAGGGCCGAGCCACTGTGTTTAAACACAGTGGACGACATGGCCAAGCCACTATGGTTAAACATAGTGGACAGCGGGGGCCGAGTCACTATGTTCAAACATAGTGGATGAAACGCGGCATGAGAGCCGCCACTGTGGTTAAACACAATGGTCGGTAAGGGGCCGCCATTGTGGGTAACCACACTAGATGGCTCATAACTGCCACTATGAGTGCTTGCAGTGGTGCTCGGGGAGCCCCCTCTACCCTAGGTTTTTGGCCTCCCTTCTTTCTCCTCGCCACCATTATACCATGCAACACACACATTTACCCTAAGCAAAAAAAAAAGGAAAATGAATGAATAAGAAACCCTAACCCATTTTTGGGTTAGGGGTAGAATTCAAAAAGAGAGGAAAACTTAATGAGCAACCCTAACCCTATTTCGGGATTAGGATTTGCTCAATTATAAGGAAATGAGTTAATAGCTTGATATAAAAATAATAATAATAAATAACTCAACCCTAAATTAGGGTTTATAATTAAATATTATTCAAATATATATATATAACCATAAATCTTAAACTAGGGATTTAATATCTCCCAATATGGACTAAGGTGAAATCAAAACTTAATATAGACCTTATATATAAAGTTTACTTTAAAATTGGGGATTGAATATAATATAGTTTAATTAATCGCATATTTGAATTAATTTTATTAACTAGGGTAATTAAAGAGGAATTTTATTATTTTTTATATTTAATTAAATATGGATGTTGGATTAAATTTCCTTTGGGGAGATTTTTTATCATTGAATATTATTAATTGTATTATGTGAAATCTAGCCTATGAGGTCAATATTGGCCAAGAATTTAATAGTCAAAAAATTCAAGTTTTAGGGGATTTACAATTGACTTTAATATAAATTATATTTATTTGGCAATTATCATTATTGAATTAGTTAGCCTTATTTGTTATATTTAAAAAGTGAATTTGTGTGCACTCAATTAATAAATTTTAATTTGAGATAACTCTATCATCATTTCATTTAGCCTTGAATATTTTAAATATTGTTGTGACATTTAATATTTCTTGATTAAGTTCTTTAGAATAACTTTATGTAACCAACTCCTTTATATTCTAGAGTTTAAACATAGTTAAGTCAAGACTTATTTTGCATTCTTATATTATCTTAATTAGTTTTATTAGGTTGTTTTAAAAAAAATTGTTGTTTCATTTTTTTTGCCCAAATGTTTGGGCACAACATTTTGGTATCAGAGCAAGGTTTCCAACACTAGGAACCTTTCTCCATTACATTTCACTTCAATTATTTAACTAATTAAATTTTCTCAAAAAATTATCTATTTATTTCATTTTATTTTATTTTCTCATAAGGATGCCTCCTACTACGCGACAAGATTGGAAGCACGGTAGGGGTCATAGGCATGCATGTATGGCATGTGAAGATGTTGATAGGGAGGAACTGGTTCCAGAAGGGAACCTAGAGGCTCCTCTCGAACGATCGGTTGACCCAAACTGAGACATCTTATTAGTGCTTCAGAACCTAATTGGGATAGTATAGGATAGGCCTCTAGTAGTTGACCATCATGCAGAAAACCAAAACTCAGGGAGCCATAGATCAGCAATTAGGGAATGAAGTAGGAGTCCACCTCCTAATCCCTTAGAGGGCCAGGTTAAGCATGAGCTTGAGTCTGTTCATCTACCTAGACCACCTCTAGTAGCAGCACCTGTATATTTTGAGAGAGCATGTTGTGATCCAGGGGATCTGATCAGAGAGGTTTTGCGCCTCCAGTCACCATCTTTTGGGGGATCTACCGATGGGGTAGAAGCTAAGGCTTGGCTTTTGAGCCTAGATTGGTGCTTTGCATTGCATTCCTATAAAAGCAATCTAAAGGCATGAGTAGCAGTTCACCTTTTAAGAGGAACGACCTCCACTTGGTGTAGACAGGAGGAATACAAGTGCGGCCTAGTTGAAGACACCCTCACATGGGAGATCTTTACAAAGAGGTTTAGGGAGACATACCTGTGGGAGCACTTCAGCTAGCGTGGGATAGATGAGTTCCACGATCTCTAGTAGAAGGGTCTCTTAATGACCCAGTATGAGAGTAAGTTCTTCAAGCTCCTACCATATATTGATTACCTAAAGGACGAGAAGTTTCTCATCAACTATTTTATTAGGGGGCTGAATGTTGGGATAGCAGAACCGATGAGGATGGCCGCTCTAGGAAGCCTTCAGGTTGTCGTGGAGAAGGCCTTGATAGTAGAGGAAATTCATGTTAGGCCTCAAGATATGAGGGATCAGTTTCAAAACCAAATCCCTGCACTATAGTCTTTTGGATTTTTGAAATCCCACTGGAAAGACAACCACAAGAATACATCGAGGTCATTTAAACCCCCTCCTCCACAGCAATCATAGTAGAATCTGAGGTAGAGGCCCCCTTAGGGACATCAGGGCTTTAAACCCAAGCAATGGCATTCATAGGGTCCTAGGCGTGACCAGAGAGCATAGGGTACTTACACACATTCAGCACAGACTCCGCAGTCCTTCAAGGGTGGGTATAGTGGTTCGAGCAAGACAGGTGGACAGTCTTTCTCTAGGCCTTAGGGCATATAGTTTCAAGCATGCAGTTCTTGTTTCACATGTGGATCCATGGGGCACATGGTGAGAGAGTGTCTATAGGGTCGGATGGCAAGTAGTCAGAGGATGGCAGCATCAGAGCCTATGGTTGGGGATAAGGGCAAGTCCCATAGGGTCTTGGCAATAGTTGACAACCACCAGGCAGAGCAGCAGACCATAGTTATTGAGGCTGCAAGTATGATCAGTGGTATCAGTGTTTCTATATTGTTTAACTCAGCAACTATTGACTCCTTTATATCTCCATTGGTTGTGGAGCATTGCGAGCTAGTGGCAATTAGGCAAGGTGTCAGTTGGGAAGTGGAGTTAGCTTCAGGGATTAGAGTGTTAGTGGAAACAAAGGTTAGGGAATATCAGCTCCAGATTGGTAATACCACCATGCTAGTAGACCTTAGAGTTACACTCGTCGGATCTTATGGCATCGTACTTGGCATGGACTGGCTTTATGCCCACAGAGCCAAGATGGATTATCACCAAAAAGAGGTTGAGTGTGAGGATATATATTAAATAACTCAACCCTAAATTAGGGTTTATAATTAAATATTATTCAAATATATATATATATATAACCATAAATCTTAAACTTGGGATTTAATATCTCCCAATATGGACTAAGGTGAAATCAAAACTTAATATAGACCTTATATGTCAAGTTTACTTTAAAATTGGGGATTGAATATAATATAGTTTTATTAATCACATATTTGAATTAATTTTATTAACTAGGGTTATTAAAGAGGAATTTTATTATTTTTTATATTGAATTAAATACGGATGTTGGATTAAAATTCCTTTGGGGAAATTTTTTATTATTGAATATTATTAATTGTATTATGCGAAATCTAGCCTATGAGGTCAATATTGGCCAAGAATTTAATAGTCAAAAATTTCAAGTTTTAGGGGATTTAAAATTGACTTTAATATAAATTATATTTATTTGGCAATTATCATTATTGAATTAGTTAACCTTATTTGTTATATTTAAAAAGTTAATTTGCTTGTGCTCAATTAATAAATTTTAATTTGAGATAACTCTATCATCGTTTCATTTAGCCTTTAGTATTTTAAATATTGTTGTGACATTTAATATTTCTCGATTAAGTTAATTAGAATAACTTTATGTAAACAACTCCTTTATATTCCAGAGTTTAATCATAGTTAAGTCAAGACTTATTTTGCATTCTTATATTAGCTTAATTATTTTTATTATGTTGTTTTAAAATAAAATTGTTGTTCCGATTTTTTTGCCCAAAAGTTTGGGCATGACTATATGCTCTGTACAGTCTTTAATAGTCTTATCAAAGAATTCACCTTTCTCCTTATTCAACCTTTCCTTCATAGTCTCTTCATTAATTTTATCTATAATTAGAATATTTGAAGCAATGAATTTGGACAATGTGTCCAATTTACCTAAAGATCAAGAAATATGATCTATCTTGCAATTTGGTGCAATCAATTTCAAAATAGGTAAAGTATCGTCAATGGCCTTAAATGATAAGGAGTTGCATTCAATGATCTTCTTTACGGAATCTAAAAGTACATATGTCACATTAGTAGGTCTGTAATCCATGGTGGAGTGCTAAGAGGAGTGTGATGTTCTATAGTTGGCTTCTTCTCATCTTCGGATTCCTTAACCATGTCTGTTGTCTTGCTTCCATATTTAACTTCTTCCTTATTCATTGTTTCTTCCTTATGCTCACTCTATTTTTCAACTTTATTTTCATCCTTACTATCATCCTTACTAACTGCCTTGCTGACTTCCAGTTCAGATATACTTTGTTCATGCCCTATTGGAATATCACTTTGTGCTTCTACTTCTGCTTCTACTGGTTTCTCAATGTTAATTTGAGTATCATTAGGGATGGTATATGGTTTCTTAACTTTAGTTGGTATCTCAATATTCTGCTTAGAGTCAACAATGTTGATCGATGGCTCAGAGACCTCAATATTTGTAGCTTCATTTTTCTTTACCTTTGTAGTTTCCTTATCCATGAAATTTTTAAAGTCCTGAGTGTCCACATTCATAGTAAAAAGAATGTCAGACTCTAGATTAGTGTCATCTTTTGTCATTTCCTCTACCTTCTCTTCAGATTGACTATCAGTTTATGTCGGTGCCTCTGCAGTTATTGGTGGGGTGTCCTGTGCCAATGGAGGAAGGTTATCCTTAACCATGATATCAGATACACTATCAATTTTTCCTTTACCCTTATCAACCTTCTGACATACTTTAGCAAAAGATTTATCTATTTTTTGTCTATCCTTCTCTTATTTCTTCTCTATCTCAATAGAAAATATATCCCACTTATCTGCAGTTTCATCTGCTATTTCCTTAATCCTACCGGCCATAAGACTAACTTGTCAGTGACCACTCACAAAAACTATTTTGTTTTCCTCTGATATTAAATCATCAGTTTCCTATTTGGAATTAATAGGATGCACAACAAGTAGAGCCTCTACCTTTAATTTCTTATCAAGCTCCATAACAGACATTCTCTTAGCCTCTAACCTTAAGTATAAATCATTTGGCAAAATATCTATGACCTCTATAAGAACTTTTTTGTATATTTCTAGGTACAAAATAATACTTTCTTCTATGGTTTCCTTATCTAGATCCTTGAAAGAATAATAAAGTTTATTCACATTACCAAGGTTACCTTCTTAGGTGATTTAATTGATCATCTTTTCCGGTGTAAGATTATCCTGTGCCTTAGGTTCTGGTTTCACTTCCCCATTCTTGTTAGTGATTACATTCATGTACATGTTCATCAAATCTTCGGACCCTAAACTTTGTATGTAACAATGTATGTATGTCGTAGGGTCTTCAGCAAATGCGACTCCCTTTGGGATTCTAGAAAATGCACCAATAGAGTCATCTAGTTTTCCTATCTTAGAAATGAACTTGAAAATGGGTCTAGGTCATTTTATGTTCTCCACAAAGGTAGAGTTTGCTACGAATTCGGGAATAGAAGATGAATATGCCATTGCGAAAGATAAATACCTTTTAACTAAGAAATCTTTGAATGCTCTTAAAAGACCTTTGCTGCTTCACATTTAGAATGCCTTTGCTCAATTTCACTCTCTTCGAATGCTTGGATGCTTGGTGAATTGAAATGAGAAGTTACCGAGCCTTTATAACCAAAAATCAACTTACAACTATAATAAATGCTTCGTTGGTGAAGTGAAAAATCCACATATATGTCGGTGAAAAATAAATATAACTTCTTACCATTAACCAAGGTTAAATGCATGATCTTCAATTTGTTGCCTTGCCCCCAAGGATTATTCCTTAGTTAGATGAAGAATCTCCTACCAGTGCAGAGACAAATTCATCAATTCTTTGATCTCTCTTCCTAATCCATTGTTTAGAAAATTATTGCTTGATTTTAGTCACCTTTTCTTTGCCTTTGTTATTGGATCCTTTATTGTTCACTGCTACAGTCTTACTTCTACAAAATTTTGCAATATGTCCAATCTTGTTACATACATAACAACTTACATTGTTTCTTTGAATAGCTTTTCCACAACCTTGACCGATTTGAGTTCTGCATTGATTAGATAAATATCCAAATCTACCACAAACATAACATTTCACATTCATTTTGCAATTGTCCAAGTTATGACCATTTTTATTGCATTTGGAACATTGACCGATGGGTAAGTTTGTATTCTGATTATTCCTAAATCTGCACTGATTTGGTCCATTACCAAATTTGTTGTAATTAAAACATTTCCCATTGAATTTATAAGCATTAGGTTACCTTATCAGTTTGATGTGATCATGATTGTTTGCAGTCCTAGAACTTTCTCCATGTTCAAATCCAAGTCCAACTGTTTCTCCATCCAGTTTTTGACTCTTCAGCATATCATCAAGATTATCTGAACTCTTCTTGAATTTGTCTTTGTATTCATTTGCAGAGACCAACTCACTTTTCAAAGTGATGACTTGTCTCATAAGTTCCTCTTGGTCATGTTGCATGTGAATCAAATTAGTTTTAAGCATATCATTTTCATAACTAAGCCTTAGATATTCATTTCAACTTTCATTAAGTCTTCTGGCCAAATCTTCTTCATTCCTCTTTCTATCTTCAATATCCTTGCATTGTCTCATGGTAAAATATTGCATCTCATTCTTGATGTTACTATTCTCTTGTCTCAATTTCTTTGCAATATCTCTGAGAGTTTCCTTTATTTCATCATCTTGATTTTGGAATTGCACATGCAATTTATTTCTCTTATTCTTTTCTATAACCAAGTTACCTTGAAGTGCTTTGATGAATTCCAAAGCAGTTCCGAGTTCATATTCTAGTATGATATCCTTCAATTTTTTTGCATCAAAATCTTCAAGAGCTCCTTCTAACTATTGTCTCAATCTTTCCATCCGTACTAGTTTCAGAATCTTCCTCAAGTTGTTAGGCTTCTGCAAATAGAGGACAAGGCTCTGGTACCAATTCTTAGATACTTGATCAGTCCCAAAGACACTGAAAGGGGGGGTGAATCAGTGTCTAACCAATAACAAAAATATTTAAACTTGTTTGCAAATTTATAACCCAAATTAATATACTGGTAAGAAAATAATAATTCAGTAAAGAGAAACAAAAGTATAACCATCAAGCACACCATAACACAAATATTTTTGGCAAGGAAACCTGGTAGGGGAAAAACCTCGGTGGGATTTGTGACCCACAATATTTACTCACTGGCCAATATGAATAAATATTACTTATACATTTGGGGCCTTAACATGCAGGAAGGCCAACAACCTAGATCTCACTACTCAATCACAAAAATGGAGTCACACTGACTACACAATTGGATGGTTAAATCCAATGACAATGTATTGCTCAAAATAGAATCTGCAATGCTGGATTGTGTACCGGTTTAAGCTCTATCAAATACCTCTACCATAAACCTTGCTTCGCTCTACTATGCTCTTATTCAATCATAAAATAATTACATCATAATGCATATACAGTTATTTGCTCTCATATACCACTTGCATTCATTACCTAATTACATTTCCTTCCTTACAAAATGACCTACGAGATCTCATACATATATGAGTCTTTACAATACATCATGTCGGCTATACAATATAATTTCCATGTTGGCTAGGAGTGCCAATAAGATCCTCTGTTAGTGTAGATTGGATGCCAGTGAGAATAGACTTGTAGTGCCTGCTAGTGCTGGTAGATGATGCCTGTTGTCGGTTTAACCTATTAACCATGTTACTAGTTGGTTGCCATCAATGACAACATCAACTATTCTCATCATAGTGTGTAATGTCTATTGGTGTATGTACAGAGTTTGATGACATGATGGTGTATGTTGTCATTGATGTCAATATGCTGAAGTATGAATGGGTATATTGAAGTAAGCAAACTGGCAAGAGAATTGGTATGATGGTATGAAGTGAACTGATATGATGATGCGAACCAGTATATGAGAAAAGGTGAACTGGTATGTTGGAATGTGAACCGGTATATGCAAAGTTTGTATCGAGGTTTTATTTGATATGACTATAGGCTGGTAGTCTCAGCTTCAAGGTTTCTGGTTCATACATTCCAAGTCTATGTGATTCGATCAACAATATCCTATGATGAGTTAGCATTGAAATGAAAATTAGATTGCGTTGCCACATCAGCCTTGTGTGCATGAAGAATCTTCTTGAGGATCTTGCATGAAGAAGATTGATTCTATCCACCTCAAGAATGTGCAAAATCTCAGTAAATGGTGGAGAGCGCATGATGGGTTTTTTAGCTTCCAGAAGCAGTGAAGAATGGATGATGGAGAACATCTTGAGACTTGTTCAAGATTGTTTTACTCTATGTAATGTGTCTAAATGGTTAGGATTGGACCGATTGTATTGATAACCCAGATGCTTAGGGGTTTAGGGTTTATGCTACCGACATAATTATTGTCTCTAAGGTTGATGATGATTTTTGTTTGAGTTTGTTGGCAAATGATTGTATGTGAAGTGATTCTTCCTAGACCAGAGAAGTGAGTAGATGCCTACAAAGTGTAATTCTAGATGTAAAGGAATTGAAGTGGATCTACCTTGGCATTAAGTGTTGTTATTAGATCAGTGTATTACCTATATACTTCTAACCATTTTAGCAGTTGGAAAATCCCTTTACCAGGTAGCTTTAACAGGCTTTTTGTAAATCCTTTAATAGGGTGACTCAAAATCATTGAGTTCTTTAAATCCTCTGACAAGGTAACCTTTAATAGGTTTTTAACCACTAACCGGGTATTTAGCCATCCCTTAACCGAGTGATCCCTAGCAGGATTGGTTCCTAGCCAAACCTGTTGTAGAGTCTTTAACCGAACTAGGCTCCTAATAGAGCTAACTTCAGAAGAGTTCAAGAACAACTTGTGGGTATTCATCCCCCATGGTTTTTCCTAGTTGGGTTTCCACATGAAAAATAAGTATGTCATGTGTGATTCTTTTTCATGTGACTTTTAGTGTTTTCTGTTAAGCGGTAATGCAAGTTGATCCAGTGGTCATTATATTTCTAATGTATTACTTGTTTAAGCATATGGGTGAAGTGGAAATGAGATATTAGGTTTTAAGGATTTGGGTGAAGTGGAAATGAGATATAAGGTTTTGTGAAGATCTAAGTGTTACTGGTTTATGACTTAGAGTCACTGTGTTTTACCGGTATTGCCTTGATTTAGACCAGTGATGTTGTTTACCGGTTAGTGAAGTCTTTGATGTTTAGGTTGTGAAGGAATTTTTTGTCTATACTGATTCACCCCACCCCCTCTTAGTATCTGTTGAGTATTCACTGTTCATCATTATTCATTAATTTGTATCAGAGCATCCTCTAGGTCCTTTGTGTTATAAGCTTAACTGCTTCAGGAAAAGATCCTATTCTAATGATGAAGAGGGAAGGTCCTAAGTTTAATAGAGATAACTTTAAGATATGGAAGGACACAATGAAGATATACATTAAAAGCATGGGTGCTCAACACTATAACTATGTTGATAATACTTATGTTGTCCCTACTAGTACTCTCATTGATGATCAAAGAAGACAAATTCAGGAGATTGGGCAAGTCATGGAAGCTCTTATCAACAGTCTATTTGATATTGAGTTTATAGATATTCAGGATAAAGAGAATCCCAAAGATGTATCGGATACTCTAGAGTCTATCTATGGCCGTGATGAGCATGTGAAGCAAGCTAAGGAAGAAAGCCTTAGGGGAAAGTTTAAAGACATGTGGATGGTTGAGGGACTAACTATTCAACAGTATGGGATAAAAATTAAAACTATTGTTGGAGACATCAAGAGTGCAAGATGTACAATCGATGACTCTACCATTGTTATCAAAGTTTTGAGAACCTTATTACTGGTCTATGCAATAAGGGTTGCCGCTATTCAGGAGTTGAGATCTATTGACAGGACAAAGGTATCCCTTGATTCTATTATTGCTAAGTTGACCGCATATGAGATAAATAGTTATGATGGTGGTGTTTAGATGACTGATTTAGCCTTTAGAGAATCTACTACATTATCTAGAAAGGGAAAAGAAGCTAGTACCAGCTGTGAACCTAGAAAAAGTAGGGATATGGATGATGAGGGGATCCTGATGGAGTTTGAAGCTCTTCTTTTCAAGAGACTTCCTAAGGGAACTAAAAAATACAGAGGTAAGCTCCATTTGAAAAAAATTTCTTGTAATAGGATAGGGCACATTTATGTAAACTGTCCCAATAGTGATAATACGGACAAACTGGAGAAGTTCAAAAAGTTCAAAGGAGGAAATAGGAGAAACTGTCTTGTTGCAGTTGATGAAGGTGTCACTGATGATGAATCAGAAGATGAAGAAAGTGAAGACATAATGCTTGTAGACATTAAGGAAGATGTGTCAGGAAAGAAGGCTCTTGTCTCCCTCTTTGATAATTCTAATGAGTGGATTATTGATAGTGGTTGTTCTCATCACATGACTAGTGACCAGAGAAAGTTTCTGTCTCTGGAAGAGAATGATGGAGTTGTAGTCTTATTTGGTAATGATGCACCATGTATGGTAAAAGAAAAGGGTCCATCTCTCTAAATGTAAAAAGAAGTGTTGATAATATGTATTGGGTAGAAGGTCTCAGGCATAACCTTTTGAGTCTTCCTCGGATGAATGATAAAGGACTCACTCTAGAATTCAAAGATGGAGTGTGCAAAATAAAAGGAAAGAGTGGTGAACTGATGGCCACTAGTATGCAGACCAAAGGTAACTTATTTTAGCTGAACACAAATATCAGTCAATGTCTAATGGCTAAGTTTGATGACAGTTGGATATGGCATAGGAGACTCTGCCATGTAAATTTTGATAATATTGTGAAGGCTAGTAAGATCAAGGTAGTTAGAGGATTGCCTGTGGTGAACAAACTAGAGAATCCTTTATGCAAAGAATGTCAACTAGGGAAAATGTCTTCCACAACGATCAAAGGTAAATCTTTCAGAACAAATAATTTACTTGATCTTGTGCATACTGATTTGTGTGGTCCTATTAAAACTAGGAGTGTTCAGGGAGATAGGTACTTTATTATTCTTACTTATGATTGCTCGAGAATGATGTGGGTCACATTCTTGAAAGACAAGTCTGAAGCTTTTAGAAATTTTAAAGCCTTCAGAGCACTAGTTGAAAAGGAAAGTAGTAAGAGGATCAAATGCCTTAGAACCAATCAAAGAGGTGAGTTCACTTCTAGAGAATTCAATAAGTACTATGAAGAGAATGACATCAAGAGGAAACTCTTTACCTCCCAGACTCCACAACAGAATGGCCAAGCAGAAAGGAAAAACTAGATTATAGTTGAAGCAGCCAGAATGATGTTGATTCAAGGGAAGGTTGCTCACATTTTTGGAGAGAAGCGGTGAGCACTACAGTCTACACTATGAACTAGGTACTCATCAAGAAAGGTAAGGATTAAACTTCTAATGACTATTGGATTGGTAAGACTTTAGTAGTAAGCTACTTTAGATAGTTTGGTAGCAAGTGTTATATTAAGTGAAGTGAATACCTTGGCTAGTTTGACACAAAATGTGATGAGGGAATATTCCTAGGGTATTCCACCAAGAGAAAAGATCTCAAGTGTTTTAACAATAGGACTCAAATAATTGTTGAAAGTATCAATGTTAGAGTTGATGAAACTTTTGAGAAACCTGAGGAAATCGGCAATGAGCGAGTGGTAGATGAACCGGTTGTAACCTTTTAGGAACCGGTTGCAAAACAACCAAGTACAAGTAATAGTGCTCCTACACCAATAGATGCTGATGTAGATGAAGATGAATATGAGGATGAAGAAGAAAAGAAAGAGGAATCAACCAAGATCATTCCTAGGTATGTAAAGCTGCATACTGATCCAAAGCAGATCATAGGAGATAAGGATGCAGGAATTCTTACAAGAAGAAAGGTCAGAGAAAATTCTTGCATGATTTCTGAATTTGAGCCTAAAACATTTAAAGAGGCACACAAAGATGAAGACTGGATTAAGGCTATGGAAGAGGATCTTGATGAGATAGAAAATAATGGTACATGGTCTTTGGTACCCCGACCTGAGCATAAAAATGTTATTGGCACAAAATGGGTTTTTATAAACAAGCTGAATGAAGATGGCATGGTCGTAAGAAACAAAGCAAGATTGGTATGTAAGGGGATATGATGAAGAAGAAGGAGAAGACTATGGAGAAACCTTTTCTCCAGTAGCTAGATTGGAAGGTGTTCGAATGCTACTTGTATTTGCGGCATTTAAGGGATTCAAAGTCTATTAGATGGATGTAAAATCTGCATTCCTAAAAGGAATACATGAAGTGGAAGTCTATATAGAGCAACCGAATGGGTTTGCCCTATCAGAAAATAGTGATATGGTGTGTAGGTTACATAAAGCCTTATATGGATTCAAACAAGCACCTAGAGCATGGTATGAACATTTACACTCCTATCCTGTGAAGATTGGATTTAAAAGAACAAGTGAAGACAACAATATCTATCTGAAGTCAGAAGGAGATTAGATTCTGATCTGTGAAGTGTATGTTGATGATATAATTTTTGGTGGAAATGACAAGATGAGCCATGCATTTGCAGATGAGATGAAGAAGGAATTTGAGATGTCACTAATCAGAGAGATTAAGTTCTTCATTAGACTATAGATTCAACAAATGAAAGATGATATCTTTATCACTCAGTCCAAGTATGTCAAAGAGGTGTTGAAGACCTTTGGCATGGAAGATAGTAAACCGGTTGGTACACTGGTGATGACTGGTTGTAGATTGTTAAAAGACGATGACTAAGATCTGGTAAGGAATATCAGTCAATGACTAGTAAGTTGCACTACTTAGTACACAACAGACCAAACAATGCACATGCAGTGGGCATTGCTGCATGTTTCCAGAAAAGTCCAAGAGAATCCCACTTGGTAGCAATCAAGCGGATTCTTAGATATCTGAAGGGAACTATAGAATATGGATTGTGGTATCCAATAAGTAATGATTTCAATCTCAAAGTGTTTACCAATGCCGATTGGGCTAGTAATGTGGACGACCGGAGCAGCACAATCGGTGGTGCATTCTTTCTCGGTGGTAGACTAGTCTCATGGATGAACAAAAAGTAGAGCTATATCTCTAAGTCCACAATAGAAGAAGAATATGTAGCAGCATTTATGAACTACACTCAGACAATTTGGATGAAGCATGTATTAAGTGGTTTCAAAGTCCCTGTATCTGAACTGGTGAGTATATTTTGTTATAAGACAAGTGCAATTAATATTTCCAAGAATCTGGTATTGCATGCTAGAACCAAGCACTTCAAGCTCAAATATCATTTTTTGAGGGAGAAAGTTTAGAACAAAGAGGTTGTATTGGAACATGTTTCCAGTAAGGAGCAGTTAGCAGATATTTTCACCAAGCCTCTACCAAAGGCTACATTTACCTATTTAAGAGGTAAATTAGGAGTGCTGCCCCTTCAAGAGGTGAACTAAAGGTATGTGCTCCACATCAGTCAAGTATTGCATTGTCAAATATTTTTACGATTGATGTGTTGAAGGATGGTAGTCCCTAGGGGGAGCAACATAGTACATCATGGATGCTTATGCATCCACTTTGACATTGTTGTCAAAGGGGGAGAAGATGTGAAGCAGAAAATATATCTGTAGTATTGAAGACACATAATATGGAAGAAGATGTAGAGATATCTTTGTGTATTGCCATCAATGCCAAAGGGGGATACTGTTGGCATATGTGTAGAGTTTAATGACATGATGGTGTATGTTGTCATTGATGTCAATATGCTGAAGTATGAACTAGTATTTTGAAGTACGCAAACTCGCAAGAGAATTGGTATGATGGTATGAAGTGAACCGATATGATGATGTGAACCGGTATATGCGAAAAGGTGAAGTGATATGTTGGAATGTGAATTGGTATATGCAATGTTTGTATGGGGGTTTTATTTGATATGACTACCAATTGGTAGTGTCAGCTTCAGAGTTTCTAGTTGATGCATTCCAAGTCTGTATGATTCGGTCGACAACATCTTGTGATTAGTTATGTAGCGTCCTAAAATTGTGACACTTACGATTTCAACCGCATTTGGGTCTTCACGATGGCGATGCAACACGAAACCTGAATGGAGACCCCGAAACTTGTTCATGACATCAAAAACTGCATTTTTCTACACCCTGGCTTGATCCTCCTTGCACCCTACTATCCCTGGAGGTGGGACCATGGCGCCCAGTGCCCTGGTCCTTTAGGACTAGGGAACCCAATGCCCTAGTCCCCCAGGACCATGGCACCCAGCACTCTGGTCCCTGGCCCTATTTTGCGCCCGGTCTCTTGTGGGCATCGGGTCTTTAAGTTTGCAAATTGGAAAATAATGTTTCCTGGTCGGCCTAAGGTCGGGAAAATCAGTCTATCAGCCCTAATTGACAAGTATATAAACTACATTTCCTCTCCCATTTGGAGGAAGAAGGACATATGTGTACAAGACGCAGAAGCGATATTCAAGCGTTCAAGCATTCAAGCATTCAAGCATTCAAGCATTCCTTCAAGCAATTGAGCATTCTAAATCTCCATTCAAGGCTAAGTGTTGCATTCAAGACAAGGATTCAACCATTGAAGAGGAGATCACATACAACATACAACATACTACATAAATTACACCTTCGCATGTAAGAATACAAACATTCTTACAATAAGGTATCAATACTTCTTTACATTACAAACATTTACATTTACAACATTCTCATTTCTTGGTTAATTCCAAAACCGGGGTTTGACCTAAAGGCAAACCCCTCATCCCTAACCCCCCAATTGTCCTCTCTTTTCTATGTGTAGGCTGTAGGTACGTGGTTGTAATTGAAGATCTGGAATCCTTGTGCAGAGACGAACAGATCCACCTTCGTTTTGCGGATTTTTTGGAGGACCGTGTGCACGCCGGGCGCCATCATCCCATCAACTTTCACTCAAATTTGTAGAACAACACCGCCTCAACATTTTACTACTAATTCGAGGTCCACAACTTCATCCCATATCCCTATCTCTATTTATAAGCGAATCTTTCTTGCTTTACATGCTTTTCTAGTTCAATCTTTCTATCTACATTCTTTACAAAAGAGGGTATCCTTGATGTCTTAACCCTTGAAACTCATTTAGAATCCAATCTTGCATTGCGTGGGATTGGATCTTGTGGGTTTCAACCCCTCTTTTGAATGTAAATTCTCCCCTAAGTGAAAACCATCAACCCTAGTGACTCTCCCTTCTCTCTCCTTGGAGTTGGGGAGGGGAGAACAACTAGGGTTCGATTTTTCCGCTTTACATTTTGGTGAACCCGACGTGAACATCCTCATTCTGATTATTCATGGTTAGATCTAAAAATTTTGCTTCCCTAATTACATTTCCATGTTTGATCTTTTTCAAATTTTAGAGGCTAAAAACCCTAAAATTTTCTTTTTAAGTAATTAAACTTGTGAAATGTTTAATTGTTAATGCTTGTTTCACATCTACCCTTCTATTGCAAATTGTCAATTCAAATTTGTGCTTTAATTTTGAAAATTAAGTGGTTAAATGTCAAAACCCTAATTTTTAAGATCTTCTTGATTCAACCTTTGACTGATAATTTCACTAATCAAAACACCTCCAAATCGGCTGTAACTTTGGATTCCGCAATAAAATCACAATATCTTTCATCCCTAAAAATTTGGAAAAAAGTTGCGAGGACCGTGTGCACCCCGAGCGCCATCGTCCCCGACATTTTTTCCGAAAATTTGGGAGCTAGATCTTACTATATTTTTCTGCTAAAATCCAGAATTTTGGCTGATTTTATCAATTCTAACACTTTCAAAATTAAAGTCGAAGTTGGTCTAGCGATTGTTTGGATTGAGGCTTCTAATCATTCAAAAATTGTTGAAATTAAAATTCATATCAAAATTGTGTTTCTTACTGTCCTAAATCTGAAAAGTGTGTTAGCATTCATTCGAAATTTCAGTATTTTATTCAAATCTTTTCAATTTGTGACTTTTGAAATTAAATGTTTAATTGCAACAACTTTGATTTCCACTTTCAAAATTGAATTTTGCATGAAATCGAGTCAACTTTTAAATTTCAAAACTTGCATTGCTTTTAGTATTCCTTCTAAAATCATAAAATTCAAAATTTCAGTTTTCCCCCTCTTTTTCAAAATTCAAATTTTACATTTTTCAACAATCTTGGTAGGGTTCAATTTTGAGATTGCAACTTTAATTTGGCCTATCTACAAATCATAAAATCACTCAATTTTTTCAGATTAGCTTTAAAATCATCATAACTTTCATCCCTGAAAATTTCGAAAAAAGTTGCGAGGACCATGTGCACTCTGTTCGCCACGGTCCCGGACATTTTTTCCGAAATTTTAGGAGATTGTCCTGATTGTATTTAACAGCTTAAATCTAGGAGATTGGCTAGTTTTATTGAAATTTGCTACCTCTAAAATTCAAAATCTTCTCTCTCTCTTTAGTGCATGAGTTTTACAACAATAAGTCCTACTTACACTATTCCCATTAGACGAAGCCTTAGAATTAAGTCTTTCCAAGGTGTAATTATCGAGGAGATGGAACCTAATTTGAATGGCCTTTTTAACGAGGACATGGGTAATTCCTCTAATCCTCTTAATGATGAAGAAGCTCTCCATGAGGTTTCTGTAGAACAACTTTCAAAATTGGATAGCCAATTTGATGATTTTCGATGATGGATGTCTCAAGAATACCCTGATAGTGAAGCTCTTTCATTAATTGAGGGTTTAAAACATATGGTTCAAAGTGATAAGAATGGAATTGATATTTTGCGTGGTATTGCACAGATTGTGGATTCGAATGTGATGCCTATGAAGAGTTGTGTTGAAACCTTAGGTTATACACAACCTCCTACTCAAGTTAATCATTCTATTCCTTTGACGACTCCTATTGCTAGTATACCTACTTTTACATCAAACATAATGACTACTTCAACACAAGACATTCCTCCTATGATCACTAGTCATGGGAGAAATCCCTCTTCTTCAATCAACCCTCTTCCTTCATTCAATCCGACTTCTTCATTCATTCCTTCAATGAGTGTCCCTATTATATCTCCACAAATGAACATGATGCAAGGGGGCAATTCATTTAACCCTTCCATTCCTCCTTGTAGTGTTCCTCCTTTCCAATCATCTCCTATGACTAACTATCATAGTATCCCACCACCTTACTCTCTACCTTCTTTCAATAACATAACACCTCCATCACAATCTAACACGTCTAATATGAACTCTTCGATTGAAGTGACCATTAACAATCTTGCACAAACTGTCTCTTCTTTACAACAACAAATTGCCTCTATGAATCAATCTAAGTTTAGTGTGCCCACATTTGATGTCATGAGCCCACTTTCTCTTGACATTGTTTGAGCTATCCCCCCTAAACATGTTGAAATTCCGCATTTGGAGCTTTATAATGGTAAGGGTGATCCTCTAACACATGTTAAGACCTTTCAAACAATATGTACTGATTTTGCTTATGACCAAAGGTTGCTTGCAAAACTGTTTACTAGAACATTAAGAGATAAAGCCCTACAATGGTATTGCTCGTTGCCTTCCTATTCTATTACTTCTTTCAAACAACTTGCAAATGCTTTCATTCAACAATTTCAAAACAATATAAGTCCTAAAGTTACTTTGATTGATTTAATGCATTGTAAACAAGGTGTTAAAGAAAAAGTGACTGATTTCATTGGTAGATATAAGCATTTGTATGCTCAAATTTCTTTTCCAGTGCCTGACAATGATATTCAAAGAATCTTTATTTCTAATTTACAAAAAGATATTAGAGAAAAACTCAAGTTTTCTGAGTTTACTTCTTTCCAATAGTTGTGTGCAACTCTTCACAATTATCAACTGATAGTGAGTCAAATGGAAAAAGCAAATCCTATGGCTCAGAGTGATAAGGGTGATAGTAGTCAACAACCATTTGGGAAGTTTAAACCAAATAGAGAGTCAATTAAATTCAATGAAAACATCATCAACAACAATGTGAATGCGGCATCAGGTGTGCCTCCTATTTCTAAGTTTTTCAAGAAAGAAAGAAAGTTTACTCCTTTGAATGAATCATTGCATAGTATTATGAATAAGTTATTGGAACAAAATGTGCTTACTCTTCCTCCTATAAGGCAGATAGACCCTACAAAGATTAATTCACCCTATTTTGATAAAAAATATTTTTGTCAATTTCATCGTCAACCTGGGCATGATACTGAAAAATGTTTTGCTTTAAAGGGTAAAATTCAAGATTTGATTGATAATATTACTATTTCTGTTTCTAGAGTGAATGATAAAGGCAACACATCTGTAGCTCCTCCTAACCAAAATCTTCATATTTTTACTGATCCATTACCTTCTCACACCTCTAATGCGATTGATACTACTGATTCCTCTGTCTCACCTGATGATCTTGTGTCCATGACTCCGAATGTGATTAACTTTGTAGAGCAGCAGAAAATCCCTAAAGATCTTTCTATCACATTTGATTCTAGTGAAACTATCAAGGCACTTGATGGTCCTTTATATATAGTTGCAAAAGTCAAGAATACACCTTGCTGTGGGGTGCTTATTGATCCTTCCTGTATGGTTAATATCATTACTGAAGAATTTCTTTTTACTTTGCAATTGAATCAAGTGATCTATGATGAAACAAATGTGGTTGTGAAACTATTTGATGCATTTTCTTCTCCTACAATTTGTTCTATTACATTACCTATTAAGGTCCATAACAAATCCCTTGATGTGGACTTTGCTATTATTCCATCATCTGAACAATTTCATGTGAAGCTAGGCTATCCTTGGCTATCTTCCATGAAAGCTATTGCTTCTCCTATTCACAAATGTTTGAAATTTCCCCATAATGGTGAAGTTGTTACTGTCAATCATAGTCTCTTTAAACCAGCTGAAAGAACTTCTAGCGTTCCTATTGATTACTTTTGGCCTAAAAAATTCCAATCTCTTCCTCCGCGAAGTGATCATCTTTTCAAATCTTATCAAAAGTGGAAAAAAGATATGATCTTATCTCTAAGTGAACCTAGAACACCCAAACTTGACATTCCTATCGTTCTTGAGAAGGAAGTTCTTCCTTTGAAAGATAAAACTAATGTCTTTCCTCAAGAAGATTCCCAGCCCATCCCTATGGATGTGACTATGCCTATGATTAATAAACTTCCTAAAAGTAGACCTATCCCTCCTCGTCATGATGGACTTGGTCTCCTTCCTAAACCAAATACTCCTCCTTTATATGGAGCAGTTCCTCCTCCTTCCTCTTATGGAGAGAAGAGACCTTCCTCTTCTCCTATTGTTCAACCTAAGAGACCACAACCTAAACACCCAAGTGATAAGGATGAGAACATTCCTCCTCCTCAATCTTCTCAACTTCCTACTAAGACTAGACGAAATCGTTCTGCACGTGAATGCCGATGAAAGAGTCATCTTAGAGCTCAGGCAGTTGCTTCTCAAACTTTGCAATCCCCAAAAACACCTTCAACTAGTATTATTCTATTTTCTCCTCAGCCGACGATTGAGCCGAAATCTCCTAAACATAAGATGCATGATGGTCTTGATCCTGTGCGAGTTAAAGATCCTATTTTTATAAATCTTGATGATGATATAGATGAAAATGTTATTCATGATGAAAATGTTACTCTTCTTCATTCTGATAGTGAATATGAATATGTTGATGTTAATAACCATCTATCTAATGAATTTTCTAAAACACTTATCCTAGCTCCTAGACAAGAACAACGTGGCTTCGAACATGAACATAGCCCTTGTTTGGATCTTGTGATAGCTCCATCTGCTATGTTGGATGTTCCTCCTCTAGCGTGTTCCCTACCTTCCCGAAACATTGATCAGCAAGATTGGGGGGGTAGATGACATGCTAGACTAGTTTCATTAGCATAGCAGACTCTCTCCTCCTCTCTTTTGTTACTTATTCTATGTGTTATTCTCATTCTTCTATTTGTTGTCCTTAGTGTTGTCTACTTGAGGACGATGCAAAACATTGAGATCTCTTTTGGTCTCTCTCATGTTGACTCAAAAGACACATGTGTTCCCTTCTTCTAGGTGACCTTCCTTGATTGGGGAATGAAGAACAATTATGCATACATATATATGATATACATGAATTATCATACAACATACTGACCCCGAGGAAAGCGAAGTCACCTTGTGCTTTGCGTTTTGTGTCTATTATCCTTGGGCTTATCTCACACTTGGGGGATAAATCCTTGTGATAACATCCTCCTTTCTCATTTCTTATATGTATCACTACCTTAAAGTAATCACCCTCGGTGAGGTGTGTGTGATCACTTTAACGTAGGGGGGCATACATCCCGTTCATATCTTTTCAAGATACTTGAAAATTTCTTGACAAATTTAGCTTTGCCTTGAAAATTTTTGATATCTTTCTTGCATAACTCATAGTGAGGGAACCTTACTACTGATAGTCATGGTTCTCCCTCGTGATCTTCCCTTTTACTTTTTCAATCAAAGTCGTAAGATCCTTAGTCCACTAGGGGCTTGGTGTATCTTGCCTCCTTGACGTGGTGAAAGTTTTTCAATGTTGAATCCTTGTACTTTACCGGAAGTATGAGTGTACGCTTATACTCCCGCTAAAGTGGGGGTAAATATAGTGTCCTAAAATTGAGACACTTACAATTTTGACCGCATTTGGGTCTTCACGATGGTGATGCAACATGGAACCTGAATGAAGACCCCGAAACTTGTTCATGACATCAAAAATTCTATTTTTCTGCACCCTGGCCTGATCCTCCTTGCACCCTGTTGTCCCGGGAGGTGGGACCATGGCGCCTAGCGCCCTGGTCCTTCAGGACTAGGGCACCCAGTTCCCTGGTCCCACAAGACCATGGCGCCCAGCGCCCTGGTCCCCTAGGACCATGGCGCCTAGCGCCCTAGTCCCTGGCCCTATTTTGGGCCTGGTCTCTTGTGGGCATCGGGTCTTTAAGTTTGAAAATTGGAAAATAATGTTTCCTGGTCGGTCTAAGGTCAGGAAAATCAGTCTATCAGCCCTAATTGACAAGTATATAAACTACGTTTCCTCTCCCATTTGGAGGAGGAAGGACATATGTGTACAAGACGCGGAAGCGACACTCAAACGTTCAAGCATTCAAGCATTCAAGCATTCCTTCAAGGAATTGAGCATTCTAAATCTCCATTCAAGGCTAAGTGTTGCATTCAAGACAAGGATTCAACCATTGAAGAGGAGATCACATACAACATACAACATACAACATACTACATACATTACACCTTCGCATGTAAGAATACAAACATTCTTACAACAAGGTATCAGTACTTGTTTACATTACAAACATTTACATTTACAACATTCTCATTTCTTGGTTAATTCCAAAACCGGGGTTTGACCTAAAGGCAAACCCCTCATCCCTAACCCCCCAATCATCCTCTCTTTTCTGTGTGTAGGTTGCAGGTACGTGGCTGTAATTGAAGATCTGGAATCCTTGTGCAGAGACGAACAGATCCACCTTCGTTTTGCAGATTTTTCGGAGGACCGTGTGCACGTCGGGCACCATCGTCCCATCAACTTTCGCTCAAATTTGCAGAACAGCACCATCTTGACATTTTACTACTAATTCCACGTCCACAACTTCATCCCATATCCCTATCTCTGTTTATATGCGAATCTTTCTTGCTTTACATGCATTTCTAGTTCAATCTTTCTATCTACATTCTTTACAAAAGAGGGTATCCTTGATGTCTTAACCCTTGAAACTCATTTAGAATCCAATCTTGCATTGCGTGGGATTGGATCTTGTGGGTTTCAACCCCTCTTTTGAATGTAAATTCTCCCCTAAGTGAAAACCATCAACCCTAGTGACTCTCCCTTCTCTCTCCTTGGAGTTGGGGAGGGGAGAACGACTAGGGTTCGATTTTTCTGCTTTAGAAGTTAACATTGAAATGAAGATTAGATTGCATTGCCACATCAACCTTGTGCATGTGAAGCATCTTCTTCAGGATCTTGCATGAAGAAGATTGATTCTATCCACCTCGACAATATGCAAAATCTCAGTAAATGGTGGAGAGCACGTGATGGGTTATCAGCTTCCAAAAGTGGTGAAGAATAGACGATGGAGAGCATTTTAAGATTTGTTCAAGATTGTATTACTCTATACAATGTGATTAAATGGTTAGAATTGGACAGACTGTATTAATAACCTAGATAATTAGGGGTTTAGGGTTTATGCTACCGACCTAATTGTTGTCTATAAGGTTGATGATGATTTTTTTTTTAGTTTGTTGGCAAATGATTGTATGCGAAATGATTCTCTCCAGACCAGAGAAGTGAGTAGATACCTATAGATTGTAATCCAGATGTAAAGGAACTAAAGTGTATCTGCCTTGGCACTAAGTGTTGTTATCAAGTAAGTGTATTACCTATTGACTTCTAACCATTTTAGCAGTTGGAAAATCCCTTTACCGAGTAGCTTTAACAATCTTTTTGTAAATCCTTTAACAGGGTTACTCAAAATCATTGAGTTATTTAAATCCTCTGACAAGGTAACCTTTAACAAGGTTTTAACCTCTAACTGGGTATTTAGCTATCCCTTAACTGGTGATCCCTAGCAGGATCGGTTCCTAGCAGAACTTGTTGTAAAGTCTTTAACCGAACCAAGCTCCTAACAGAGAAAACTTTAGAAGATTTCAAGAACAACTTGTGGGTATTCATCCCCACCATAGTTTTTCCCTATTGGGTTTCCACATGAAAAATAAGTGTGTCATGTGTGATGCTTTTTCATGTGATGTTTTAGTGTTTTTTGTTAAGCGGTAATGCAAGCTAATCCAGTGGTCATTATATTTCTGATGTATTACTTATTTAAGCATATGGGTGAAGTGGAAATGAGATATTAGGTTTTAAGCATATGGGTGAAGCGGAAATGAGATATTAGGCTTTGTGAATATCTAAGTGTTACCAGTTTATGACTTTTACAATCACTGTGTTTTACCGGTATTGCGTTGATTTGATCGGTGATGCTATTTACCGGTTAGTGCAGTCTTTGTTGTTTAAGTTGTGAAGGAATTTTTTGTCTATACTGATTCACCCTCCCCTCTTAGTATCTATTGAGTATTTATTGTTCATCATTATTCATCAATTGGTATCAGAGCGTCCTCCAGGTCCTATGTGTTATAAGCTTAACCGCTTGAGGAAAAGATCCTATTTTAATGATGAAGAGGGAAGGTACTAAGTTTAATAGAGATAACTTTAAGATATGGAAGCACACAATGAAGATATACATTAAAAGCATGGGTGCTCAACACTGGAACCATTTTGACAATACTAATGTTGTCCCTATCAATACTCTCACCGATGATCAAAGAAGAGAAATTTAGGAGAATGGGCAAGTCATGGAAGCTCTTATCAGCAGTCTATCTGATATTGAGTTTATAGATGTTTAGGATAAAGACAATCCCAAAAATGTATCAGATACTCTGGAGTCTATGGCAATGATGAGCATGTGAAGCAAGCTAAGAAAGAAAGCCTTATGGGAAAGTTTGAAGACATGCGGATGGTTGAAGGACAAACTATTCAATAGTATGGGATAAGAGTTAAAACTATTTTTGGAGACATCAAGAGTATAGGAGGTACAATGGATGATTCTACCATTATTAGCAAAGTTTTGAGAACCTTATTACCAGTCTATCCAATAAGGGTTTCCGCTATTCAGGAGTTGAGATCTATTGACAAGACAAAGGTATCACTTCATTCTATTATTGCTAAGTTGACTGCATATGAGCTAAAAAGTTTTGATGGTAGTGTTCGGAAGACTGATTCAACCTTTAGAGTATCTGTTGCATTATCTAGAAAGGGAAAAGAATCTAGTACTAGCTGTGAGCCTAGACAAAGCAGGGATATTGATGATGAGGAGATCCTGGTGGAGTTTGAAGCTCTTCTTGCCAAGAGACTTCCTAAGGGAACTAGAAAATATAGAGGTAAGCTCCCTTTGAAATATTTTTCTTGTAATAGGATAGGGTACATTACTGTAAACCATCCAAATAGTGATAATAAGGACAAACCAGAGAAGTTCAAAAAGTTCAAACTAGGAAATAGGAGAAAATGTCTTGTTGTAGTTGATGAAGGTGTCACTGATGATGAATCAAAAGATGAAGAAAATGAAGACATAGTGTTTGTAGCCATTAAGGAAGATGTGTTAGGCAAGAAGGCTCTTGTCTCTTTCTTTGATAATTGTAATGAGTGGATTATTTATAGTGGTTCTTTGCATCACATGACTGGTGATCGGAGAAAGTTTCTGTCTCTGGAAGAGTATGATGGAGATGTAGTCTGAATTGGTAATGATGCATCATGTATGGTAAAAGGAAATGGGTCCATCTCTCTAAATGGAAAAACTAGTGCTGATAATGTGTATTGGGTAGAAGGTCTCAGGCATAACCTTCTGAGTGTTGCCTAGCTGAATGATAAAGGACTCACTCTAGAATTCAAATATGGAGTGTACAAAATAAAAGGAAAGAGTGGTGAACTGATGGCCACCAGTATGCAAACCAAAGGTAACTTATTTCAGTTGAATACAAATATCAGTCAATGTCTAATGGCTAGGTTTTGATGATAGTTGGATATGGCATAGGAGACTCAGCCATGTAAATTTTGATAATATTGTGAAGGCTAGTAAGATCAAGGCAGTTAGAGGATTGTCTATGCTGAAAAAACTATAGAGTCCTTTGTGCAGAGAATGTCAACTGGGGAAAATGTCTTCCACAACCTTCAAAGGTAAATCTTTCATAGCAGGTAATTTACTTGATCTTGTACATACTGAATTGTGTGGTCCTATGAAAACTAGGAGTGTTCAGGGAGATAGGTAATTTACGATTCTTATTGATGATTGGTCAAGAATGATGTGGGTCACATTCTTGAAAGACAAGTCTGAAGCTTTAGGAAAGTTTAAATCCTTTAGATCACTAGTTGAAAAGAAAAGTGGTAAGAGGATCAAATGCCTTAGAACCAATCAAGGAGGTGAGTTCACTTCTGGAGAATTCAATAAATACTCTAAAGAAAATCACATCAAGAGGCAACTGTCTGCCCCTGGACTCAACAACAGAATGGCCTAGGAGGAATGAACAACTGGACTATAGTTGAAGCAGCTAGAACAATGTTGATTCAAGGGAAGGTTGCTCACACTTTTTCGAGAGAAGCGGTGAGCACTGCAGTTTACACTATGAATTGGGTACTCATCAGGAAAGGTAAGGATAAAACTCCTTATGAGTATTGGACTAGTAAGACTCCAGTAGTAAGCTACTTTAGAGTGTTTGGTAGCAAGTGTTATATCAAGAGAAGTGAATACTATAGCAAGTTTGATGCAAAATGTGATGAGGGAATATTCCTAGGGTATTCCACCAAGAGAAAATATCTCAAGTGTTTTTGTTAGGTCCTGGAGACAACTGAGAGGGGGGGTGAATCAACTATCTAATAAATTCAAACCAAAACCAATTAAACCAACTTAAAGCTTAATACCAGTAGACTAGTCTAATATGTCCGTAGACAATTTTAACAGTTAATTGCAATACCAGTTAGTATTAATGCATGAAACAAAAAGACAAAGTCATGCACAACACATAACACCAATATTTATACATGGAAACCCTGTAAGGGGAAAAACCATGGTGGGAAACCTTACCCATAATCAGATGATACCCACAATCAAATGATATTACTGCAGATAGTAAGTGTATACAAATGGGGTCTGCATATGTAGGAAGGCCAAGTGCCTAGAGCTCACTGCTTAAACACAAAATGGGAGCCACACTGACTACAATTGAATGTTTAAATCCAATAAGAATGTACTGCTCAAAATAGCATCTTCATATGCTGGATTCAGTACCAGTGTAGTTCTAATTGTCTTCACAAAAACCCTCCTTCAACTTCAAATGATGTCTGCATGTATAGCTCTGCTTATTCTCACATATACCTTCACACAATCCTTTTTTGCATTCCACATTCGATCTTACAAATAAGATCTTACATTTATACTATATCCTAAGACCAATTTTAGTAGGTCGGCTCTAAAGGATATTATAATAAAATAATTTTACAAATAAATTAATACCTGATGCAATAACCAATTCACCATGTCAGCTTATTGCATTTACAACAATAATAAGTCATCTTCATAGAGTTCCATGATGATTTGGAAAAGATAAACCTGTTGGTGTATAACCTGGACCAATTTGCCGGTAACAATAAATATGCAAATATGAATATGCCAATTAACAAAACTCCAAGAAAAGGTGTCCAAATGATGTCTTTGATATAACCAAGTGTTTTCCATGCCCTTCCAAGTGTTGGTGATCATTATATCCTATCAGTGTACTAGATACTAGTGACTGTGCATAAGTCACTTGCTTGCCGGTGAATGTTACTGATTCTCCAAAGTGCTAGAGTTGATAAGTGTTTAGTAGGTGTTGACATCAATGATAAAAACATACCAAAATACCAACAGTTTTAAAAATAGGACTCAAAGAATTGTTGAAAGTATCAATGTTAGAGTTGATGAAACCTCTGAGAAACTTGAGGAAACCAGTAGTGAGCGAGTGGTAGATGAATCGGTTGTAACCTTTTGGGAACCAGTTGCAAAACAACCAAGTACAAGTAAGAGTGCTCCTACACTAGTAGATGCTGATGTAGAAGAAGATGAAGATGAGGATGAAGAGGAAAAGCAAGAAGAATCAGCCAAGATCATTCCTAGGTATGTAAAGTTGCATCATGATCCAAAGCACATCATAGGAGATAAGGATGCAGGAATTTTTACAAGAAGAAAGGTCAAAGAAAATTCTTGCATGATTTTTGAATTTGAGCCCAAAAAATTTAAAGAGGCACACAAAGATGAAGACTGGATTAAGGCTATGGAAGAGGAACTTAACCAAATATAAAAGAATGGTACATGGTCTTTGGTACGTAGACCTGAGCATAAAAATGTTATTGGCCCCAAATAGGTTTTTATAAACAAGCTGAATGAAGATGGCACAGTGGTAAGAAACAAAGCAAGATTGGTATGTAAGGGATATGCTCAAGAAGAAGGAGAAGACTATGGAGAAACCTTTTCTCCAGTAGCTAGATTGGAAGGTGTTTGAATGCTACTTGCATTTGCAGTATTTAAGGGATTCAAAGTGTATCAGATGGATGTAAAATCTGCATTCCTGAATGGAATACTTGAAAAGGAAGTGTATATAGAGACCCCAGATCGGTTTGCCCTATAAGAAGATAGTGATATGGTGTGTAGGCTACATAAAGCCTTGTATGGATTGAAACAAGCACCTAGCACATGGTATGAACATTTACACTCTAATCTTGTAAAGATTGGATTTAAAAGAACAAGTGAAGACAACAATATCTATCTAAAGTCAGAAGGAGATGAGATTCTGATCTATGAAGTGTTTGTTGATGACATAATTTTTGGTGGAAATGACAAGATGAGCCATGCGTTTGCAGATGAGATGAACAAGGAACTTGAGATATCACTAATTGGAGAGATTAAGTTCTTCATTGGACTACAAATTCAACAAATGAAAGATGGTATCTTTATCACTCAGTCTAAGTATGTCAAAGAGGTATTGAAGACCTTTGGCATGGAAGACAGTAAACCAGTTGGTACACCGATGATAACCGGTTGTAAAAGAAGATGACTCAGCTTTGGTGAATGAGAAGGAATATCGGTCAATGATTGGTAAGTTGCACTATGTAGTACACAGTAGACCAGACATTGCAAATGTAGTGAGTATTGTTGCACATTTCCAGAAAAGTCCAAGAGAATCCCACTTAGTAGCAGTCAAGCGGATTCTTAGATATCTGAAGGGAAGTATAGATTATGGATTGTAGTATCCATATAGTAATGATTTCAATCTCAAAGTGTTTACCGATGCCGATTGGGCTAGTAATGTGGATGACTGGAAGAGCACAACCGGTGGTGCATTCTTTCTTGGACCTAGACTAGTCTCATGAATGAACAAAAAGGAGAGTTCTATCTCTCAGTCCACAGCAGAAGTAGAATATGTAGCCACATTTATGAACTGGACTTAGACAATTTTGATAAAGCATGTATTAAGTGGTTTCCATGTCCTTGTATCTGAACCAGTGAGTATATTTTGTGACAACAAAAGTGTAATTAATATTTCCAAAAATCCAATATTGCATACTAGAACCAAGCACTTTGAGCTCAAGTATCATTTCTTGAGGGAGAAAGTTCAGAACAAAGAGGTTGTATTGGAACATGTTTCCAATAAGGAGCAGTTAGCAGATATTTTCACCAAGCCTCTACCAAAGGCTATATTTACCTGTTTAAGAGGTAAATTATGGGTGCTTCCCTTTCAAGAGGTGAACTAAAGGTATGTGCTCCACATTAGTCAGGTATTACATTGTCAAATATTTTCAGGATTGATGTGTTGAAGGATGCTACTCCTCAAGAGGAGCAGCATAGTTGATCATGAATGCTTGTGCCTCTACTTTGGAATTGTTGTCAAAGGGGGAGAAGATATGAAGCAGAAAAGTATTCTGCATATGAAGCAGAAAAGATGATTGTTGTACTGAAGACACATAATATGGAAGAAGATGTAGAGATATCTTTGTGTATTTCCATCAATGCCAAAGGGGGAGATTGTTGCAATATGTGTATATTTTGATGGCATGATGGTGTATGTTGTCATTGATATCAATATGCTGAAGTATGAACTGGTATACTGAAGTAAGTAAAGTGGAAAGAGAATCGGTATGATGGTATGAAGTGAACCGGTATGATGATGTGAATTAATATATGCAAAAAAATGAATTGGTATGTTGGAATGTGAACCAGTATATGCAAAGTTTGCATCGGGGTTTTATTTGATATGACTACGAGTTGGTAGTCTCAGTTTCAAGGTTTCTAGTTGATGCATTCCAAGTTTGTGTGATTCGATCAATGACATCTTGTGATGAGTTAGCATTGAAATGAAGATTAGATCGTGTTGCCATGTCAGCCTTGTGCACGTGAAGAAGCTTCTTGAGGATCTTGCATGGGAAAGATTGATTCTATCCACCTCGAGAATGTTCAAAATCTTAGTAAACGGTGGAGAGTGTGTGATGGGTTGTCAGCTTCATGAAGTGGTGAAGAATGGACAATGGAGAACGTCTTGAGATTTGTTCAAGATTGTTTTAGTCTATGCAATGTGATTAAATGGTCAGGATTGGACTGGTTGTATTGATAACCCAAATGCTTAGGGCCTAAGGGTTTATGCTACTGACCTAATTGTTGTCTATAAGGTCGATGATGATTTTTGTTTGAGTTTGTTGGCAAATGATTGTATGTGAAGTGATTCTTGCGAGACCAGAGAAGTGAGTAGATACCTGTTGAGTGTAATTCCAAATGTAAAGGAGTTGAAGTGGATCTGCCCTAGCATTAAGTGTTGTTATTAGAATAGTGTATTACCTATTGACCTCTAACCTTTTTAACAGTTGGAAAATCCCTTTAACGGGTAGCTTTAATAGGATTTTTGTAAATCCATTAATAGGGTGACTCAAAATCATTGAGTTCTTTAAATCCTCTAACAAGGTAACCTTTAATATGGTTTTAACCTCTAACCAGGTGATCCCTAACAGGATTGGTTCCTAGCAGAACCTGTTGTAAAACCTTTAACCAGACTAGGCTCCTAATAGAGTGAATGTCAGAAGAGTTCAAGAGCAACTTGTGGGTATTCATCCCCACCATGGTTTTCCCTAGTTGGGTTTCCACGTGAAAAATAAGTGTGTAATGTGTGATGCTTTTTCATGTGATGTTTTAGTGTTTTCTATTGAGCAGTAATGCAAGTTGATCAAGTGGTCATTATATTTCTAATGTATTACTTGTTTAAGAAAATGGGTGCAGTGGAAATGAGATATTAGGTTCTAAGCATATGGGTGAAATGAAAATGAGATATTGGGTTTTGTGAAGATCTACGTGTTACCGGTTTATGCCTTTTATAGTCCCTATGTTTTACCGGTATTGCCTTGATTTAGATTGGTGATGTTGTTTATTGGTTAGTGCAGTCTTTGCTATTTGAGTTGTGAAGGAATTTTTTGTCTATACTAATTCGGCCCCCCCCTTCTCAGTATCTGTTGAGTATTTACTGTTCATCATTATTTCACAATTGGTATCAAAGCGTCCTCTAGGTCCTCTATGTTATAAGCTTAACCGCTTGAGGAAAAGATACTATTCTAATGATGAAGAGGGAAGGTCCTAAGTTTAATAGAGATAAATTTAAGATATGGAAGGATAGAATGAAGATATACATTAAAATCATGGGTGCTCAACACTAGAACTATGTTCATACTACTTATGTTGTCCCTACCGGTACTCTCACTGATGATAAAAGAAGAGAAATTCAGGAGAATGGGCAAGTCATGGAAGCTCTTATCAACAGTCTATCTATTATTGAGTTTAGAGATGTTTAGGATAAAGATAATCCCAAAGATGTATGGGATACTCTAGAGTCTATCTATGGCAGTGATGAGCATGTGAAGCAAGCTAAGGAAAAAACCCAAAGGGGAAAGTTTGAAGACATGCAGATGGTTGAAGGAGAGACTATTCAATAGTATGGAATAAGAATTAAAATTGTTGTTGGAGACATCAAGAGTGCATGAGGTACAATGGATGATTCTACCATTGTTAGTAAATTTTTGAGAACCTTATTATCGGTCTATGCAATAAGTGTTGCCACTATTGAGGAGTTGAGATCTATTGACAACACAAAGGTATCCCTTGATTATATTACTGCTAAGTTGACCTCATATGAGCTAACCAGTTATGATGGTAGCGTTTGGAAGACTAATTCAGCCCTTAGAGCATCTGTTGCATTATCTAGAAAGGGAGAATAAGCAAGTACCAGCTGTGAACCTAGACAAAGCAGGGATATGGATGATGAGGAGATCCTGATGGATTTTGAAGCTCTTCTTGCCATGAGACTTCCTAAGGGAACTAGAAAATACAAAGGTAAGCTCCCTTTGAAATTTTTTTCTTGTAATAGGATAGGGCACATCGCTGTTTACTATCCCAATAGTGATAATAAGGACAAACTGGAGAAGTTCAAAAAGTTCAAAGAAGGAAATAGGAGAAACTGTCTTGTTGCAGTTGATGAAGGTGTCATTGATGATGAATCAGAAGATGAAGAAAGTGAAGACATAGTGTTTGTAGCTGTTAAGGAAGATGTGTCAGGAATGAAGGCTCTTGTCTCCTGCTTTGATAATTGTAATGAGTGGTTTATTGACAATGGTTGTTCTCATCACATGACTCATGACCAGAGAAAGTTTTTCTCTAGAAGAGTATGATGGAGATGTAGTCTTATTTGGTAATGATGCACCATGTATGGTAAAAGGAAAAGGGTCCATCTCTCTAAATGGAAAAAGAAGTACTGATAATGTGTATTGGGTAGAAGGTCTCGGACATAACCTTCTGAGTGTTGCCTAGCTGAATGATAAAGGACTCACTTTGGAATTCAAAGATGGAGTGTGCAAAATAAAAGGAAAGAGTGGTGAACTGATGGTCACTGGTATGCAGACCAAAGGTAACTTATTTTAGTTGAATACAAATATCAGTCAATGTCTAATGGCTAAGTTTGATGATAGTTGGATATGGCATAGGAGACTCTGCCATGTAAATTTTGATAATATTGTGAAGGCTAGTAAGATCAAGGCAGTTAGAGGATTGCCCGTGCTGAACAAACCGGAGAATCCTTTGTGCAGAGAATGTAAACTGGGGAAAAATATCTTCCACAACCTTAAAAGGTAAATCTTTCACAACAAATAATTTACTTGATCTTGTGTATACTGATGTGGTCCTATGAAAACTAGGAGTTTTTAGGGAGATATGTACTTTATGATTCTTACTGATGATTGCTCAAGAATGATGTGGGTCACATTCTTGAAAGACAAGTCTGAAGTTTTTGGAAATTTTAAAGCCTTCAGAGCCCTAGTTGAAAACAAAGTGGTATGAGGATCAAATGCCTTAGAACGGATCAAGGAGGTGAGTTCACTTCTGGAGAATTCAATAAGTACTTTGAAGATAATGGAATCAAGAGGCAACTGTCTACCCCTCGGATTCCACAGCAGAATGGCCTAGGAGAAAGGAACAACCAGACTGTAGTTTAAGCAGCCAAAACAATGTTGATTCAAGGGAAGGTTGCTCACACTTTTTGGAGAGAAGCACTGAGCACTACAATCTACACTATGAACCAGGTACTCATCAAGAAAGGTAAGGATAAAATTTCTTATGAGTATTAGACTGGTAAGACTCCAGTAGTAAGCTACTTTAGAGTGTTTGGTAGCAAGTGTTATATCAAGAGAAGTGAATACCATAGCAAGTTTGAATTAAAATGTGATGAGGGAATATTCCTAGGGTATTCCACAAAGAGAAAATCTCTCAAGTGTTTTTGTTAGGTCTCGAAGACAACTAAGAGGGGGGGTGAATCAACAATCTAATAAATTCAAACCAAAAATAATTAAACCTGAGGAAACCGACACTGAGGAAGTGGTAGCTAAACTAGTTGTAACCTTCTAGGAACCAGCTGGAAAACAACCAAGTACATGTAACAGTGCTCCTACACCAGTAGATGGTGATGTAGAAGAAGATGAAGATAAGAATGAAGAGGAAAAGTAAGAGGAATCAGCCAAGATTATTCCTAGGTATGTAAAGCTGGGTCATGATCCAAAGTAGATCATACGAGATAAGGATGCCAAAATTCTTACAAGAAGAAAGGTCGGAGAAAATTCTTGCATGATTTTTGAATTTGAGCCCAAAACATTTAAAGAGGCACACAAAGATGAAGAATGGATTAAGGCCATAGAAGAGGAACTTGACTAGATAGAAAAGAATGGTACATGGTCTTTGGTAGCAATAGCTGAGCATAAAAATGTTATTGGCACCAAATAGGTTTTTAGAAACAAGCTGAATGAAGATGGCACAGTGGTAAGAAACAAAGCAAGTATGATATGTAAGGGATATGCTCAAGAAGAAGGAGAAGACTATGGAGAAACCTTTCCTCTAGTAGCTAGATTGGAAGGTGTTCGAATGCTACTTGCATTTGCAGCATTTAAGGGATTCAAAGTGTATCAGATGGATGTAAAATATGCATTATTGAATAGAATACTTGAAGAGGAAGTGTATATAGAGTAACCAGATGGGTTTTCCCTATCAGAAGACAGTGATATGGTGTGTAGGCTACATAAAGCCTTGTATGGATTGAAACAAGCACCTAGAGCATGGTATGAATGTTTACACTCCCATCTTGTGAAGATTAGATTTAAAAGAACAAGTGAAGACAACAATATCTATCTAAAGTCAGAAGGAGATCAAATTCTGATCTGTGAAGTCTTTGTTGATGACATATTTTTTGGTTGAAATGACAAGATGAGCCATGCATTTGCGGATGAGATGAAGAAGGAATTTGAGATGTCACTAATCGGAGAGAATAAGTTCTTCATTGGAATACATATTCAAAAAATGAAAGATGGTAGCTTTATCTCTTAGTCCAAGTATGTCAAAGAGGTGTTGAAGACCTTTGGAATGAAAGACAATAAACCAGTTGGTACATCGATGATGACTGGTTGTAAATTATCAAAAGAAGATGACTCGGCTTTGGTGAATAAGAATGAATACTGGTTAATGATTGGTAAGTTGCACTATGTAGTACACAATAGACTGGACATTACACATGTAGTGGGAATTGCTACATATTTCTAGAAAAGTCCAAGAGAATCCTACTTGGTAGCAGTCAAGCGAATTCTTACATATTTGAAGGGAACTATAGATTATCAACTATGGTATCCATACAATAATGATTTTAATCTCAAAGTATTTACCAATGTCGATTGGGCTGGTAATGTGGATGACCAGAAGAGCACAACCGATGGTTCATTCTTTCTCGGTGGTAGACTAGTCCCAAGGATCAACAAAAAGAAGAGTTGTATCTGTTAGTCCATAGCAGAAGCAGAATATGTAGCGGCATTTATGAACTGCACTCAAACAATTTGGATGAAGCATGTATTAAGTGGTTTCAAAGTCCCTGTATCTGAACTGGTGAGTATATTTTTTGACAACACAAGTGTAATTAATATTTCCAAGAATTTGGTATTGCATGCTAGAACCAAGCACTTTGAGCTCAAGTATCATTTTTTGAGGGAGAAAGTTCAAAACAAAGAGTTTGTATTGGAACATGTTTCCAGTAAGGAGCAATTAGTAGATATTTTCACCAAGCCTCTACCAAAGGCTACATTTACCTGTTTAAGAGGTAAATTAGGGGTGTTGCCCCTTCAAGAGGTGAACTAAAGGTATGTTCTCCACATTAGTTAGGTATTGCATTTTCAAATCTTTTCAGGATTGATGTGTTGAAGGATGCTACTCCTCAGGGGGATTAGCATAGTAGATCATGGATGCTTGTGCCTCCACTTTGGCATTGTTGTCAAAGGGGGAGAAGATATGAAGCAGAAAAGATATCTACAGTATTGAAGACACATAATATGGAAGAAGATGTACAGATATCTTTTTTTATTGCCATCAATGCCAAAGGGGGAGATTATTGGCATATGTGCAAAGTTTTATGACATGATGGTATATGTTGTCATTGATGTCAATATGTTGAAGTATGAACTAGTATATTGAAGTAAGCAAACTAGCAAGAGAATTAGTATGATGGTATGAAGTGAACCGGTATGATGATGTGAACCGGTATATGCGAAAAGGTGAACCGATATGTTGGAATGTGAACTAGTATATGAAAAGTTTGTATGGGTGTTTTATTTGATATGACTACCAGTTGGTAGTCTCAGCTTTAGGGTTTCTGGTTGATGCATTCAAATTCTATGTGATTCGATTGAAGACATCCTGTGATGAGTTAGCATTGAAATGAAGATTAGTTCACGTTGCCATATTAGCCTTGTTCATGTGAAGAATCTTCTTGAGGATCTTCCATGAAGAAGATTGATTCTGTCCACCTTGGGAATGTGAAAAATCTCAGTAAATAGTGGAGAGCGCATGATGGGTTATCAACTTCTAGAAGCAGTGAAGAATGAATGATGGAGAATGTCTTGAGATTTATTCAAGATTGTTTTACTCTATGCAATGTGATTAAATGGTTAGGATTGGACCGACTGTATTGATAACCTAGATTCTTAAGGATTTAGGATTTATGCTACCAACCTAATTGTTGTCGATAAGGTCGATGATGATTTTTGTTTGAGTTTATTGGAAAATGATTGTATGTGAAGTGATTCTTACCAGACTAGAGAAGTGAGTACATACATGTGTTAGGGTTCCCATAGATACTAAGAGGGGGGGGTGAATCAGTATCTGACCGGTAATGTAATTTTCTTAAAATTGAATATGCAGAACATAAAGTAACGATATATCGGTATGCAAGAATTAATGTAAATAATAGAATCAAAAACATCCACATGAAAAGAACACCATAACACAAGATGTTTCATGAGCAAACCTAGTGTGGGAAAAATCTCGGTGGTACTTGTGACCCACAATATTCACTTACTGGCCAATAAGAGAATATTTCTTACAATAGGGGCTTGCACATGCAGGAAGGCCAACTGCCTAGAGCACACTGCTCAATAAGAAGTCACACTGACTTACAATGAGGATTATGCAAATCCAATGATCTGTACTACTTTACAATAGCATCTTTAATGTCAAATTCAGTACCTGTTCTTGCTCTGTTCTTCACATATACCCTTGACCTGCAATTCGCACATTAGGTCTGCCTTATAATTTTTTTATGCTTTTTTTTCATATCCTACAAATGACTATAATGATCTCTTTTATATATAAGAGTCATTTTACAATTTGCCAAGTCGGCTGACAATAATAAACAAAATATTACATATCAAAAATCCTGTCGGCCTCTGTGCCAGTATACATATTTCCTTTTATGCCGGTGTACATCTTCTATGCCAGTGCCAGTGTAGAGTGATCTTGCTGATGCTGGTGCACTATCTTGTTTGAATAATGCTTTTTTAGTATAATGTCTTGCCGGTGCCCTAGGATTTGCAAGGTTTCCTGTGTAATGCTTTGTCGATATAATGTCTTATCGGTGCCATAAGATTGCAAGGTTACCTATGTAATGCTTTGCCGGTATAATGTCTTGCTGGTGCCATAGGATTGCAAGGTTTCCATCAATGAAAAAACCTTCAATCACACACAATGTCTCATTGGAGTGTCCAAATGCCAACAATCTCCCCCTTTGGCATTGATGGCAACAGTCATGAAAATTTTCAAAAGATATCCAATAAGTGTAGACCAAAAATGTGAGAGCTCCCCCTAAGCATGTGATCCATGTGCTTTGAATTTTCTCATCCTACTCCCCCTTTGGCATCAATGACAAAGGTTAGTAGATTTTGTAGTTGTACCAATCCATAACCTCAACCTTGTAGTTGGGTGGTTATTATCTAAAGAATATCTCCCAAAATTAAGTTTATACCATCCATAAACTTCTTGCTGTCTTTTATTGTT
This sequence comes from Cryptomeria japonica, assembly GCF_030272615.1. Taxonomy (NCBI): domain Eukaryota; kingdom Viridiplantae; phylum Streptophyta; class Pinopsida; order Cupressales; family Cupressaceae; genus Cryptomeria; species Cryptomeria japonica. Next base: position 604,846,390 of record NC_081415.1, read on the forward strand.
GTCTTAGTTCTGTATATTGTACCGGTTAGATGTTACAGGTGCTCTGCCGGTGTTTTGCTTCCTTGAGTTAGTGCCTCTGAGATTTCCTTCCGCAAAGATACTAAATAGTCCAATCTTGGACTTAGTTTAGATCTCAAGAATTTTGCCTTGTTTATTATTTTCTCTTTCTCTCTTTCTAATTTGAGCAATTCTTCCTTAAAATTTGTTATCTTTTCCTCAAAAACTGATAATGCATCGGGTGAGTTAACAAAATTATCTACAAGTTTATTTATCTCTTCATGTACCTTGCTCATCTGTTTGTCTACATATATGGTCAAAAAGTTTATCTTACAGGTGTCTTTGTACAGAGTTTTGTGCTCTTTCAATAAATTGTATAGTTCCGGTAGAAGTGTGTCAAATTCCCTATTACACTTATTTATTCCTTCCTCAAAGAATTTTTGTTTCTCTTTTTCTACACTTTTCTTTACAGATTCTACCTTTGTTTGCTCAAAATTTTCAGAAATATATTTACAAAGTGTATCCAACTAGCCTAAAGAATCTTTGTTGTCTATATTACAATTGGGAGCTATTGATTTCAGAACTGGAATTGAATCATCTATTGTTTTATAAGCTTGTGAGCTATAATTAGTTATTTTCTTGATATATTCAAGCAATACCTTTATTACATTTGATGGTGATCCAACAAACTGAGTGCCGGTGAAAGTGACCATGCTAGTATTGACCTCTGGTAGGTCTATTAGTGTCTCCATCTCTTTAAGCATTGGTTTTCCTACATCATTTCTTACCGGTGGCATCTATTCTGGAGCCTTTAGCTCTATTGGTTTCTCTGTTTGTGTTCCAGATTCCATCTTTTTCTCTAAATCTACTATCAGTTTCTCTTTGTTTCCTATTGTTGGTTACTCTTTGTTTCCTGATTTATCTATTGTATCTTTATCTACCACTATGTTGATTTTCTAAGTATCAACATTCACAGTATATAGGACTTCAGGATTAGGATTATTATCCTCTGTGTCCATACTCTCAACTACCGATTGATCTTCTGTAGTTGTTGTTTTTATCGGTGGAGTATTTAAAGGAGGTGGGGGTAAGTTGTCTCTAATCTTGATACTTGGTGGTCCACTAACTTTACCTTTCCCTTTATCCTTGTCCTTCTGATATACCAGAATGGGCTTGGGATTCCTATATTCTTCTTGTTTTTCTTTTTCAACCAAGAATGTATCCCAGCCATTTTATGTTTCCTTTGAAACTTCAGTAACTCTACCTGCCATTAGTGAAATTTGCTGGTGTGTAGTGGAAAAAACTGTCTGGTTGGCCTGAGCTATCAGATCATCAATTTCCTTAGGTGAGTTGACTGGGTATACTGGAAGTAATTTTTATATTTTAATTTTCTTATCCAACTCAATTATTCCTTGCCTTCTGGCCTCAAGTCTTTTATATAGTTCATTAGGAATTTCATTTAAGACTTGCAACAAATACTTTTTATACATGTCCATGTGTAATATGACACTCTCTTCAACTTGTCCTTTCTCATCATCTGATAGGGTGTCATAGATTTTCCCTATGTTTTTCAATTTACCTTCCTCTCTGATCTCATTCAATAATATGTCAAGAGGGGCCAAGTCAGTGTTTGTCTTCTTCTTCTTTTTGGGGGTCAACTTCTTCTTAGGTGTGGCTTTCTTGACTGGAGATCTCACGGCTTGTTGCTTCTATCTTGTCCTTCTACATGAAGGAGTGGTTACCGATGAGGGGTCTCTTTTCCTGACAACTCTTTTGAAAGTTACTGGCATATCTCCTTCTGAGGAAGTATCTACCGGTGATAGATGAGTTTCAGGTTGTTGGGCTGCGAACTCATCTTTAGTTATGCCAGTTTTCTTTAATACATCTTCCTTTATGGCTTTTGCTTGTCTGGTTCCTTTTCTCACAAATGCATCAACCTTTTTCACTCTCTTCTTAGATTGAATTTGACTTTGAATAGTCTCAGCACTACCAAATACTTTTTCCTTTGGTTCATTGGGGGCTTCTAGAAGTGCTTTGGCATAAGTTTCCATTATGTGGTCATCTGTTTCATACCCCATCTCGGTTACCCAGATTGTTCTTGGGATGACTACTTCCATCCAAATCTCATCCTTTTTTATTACAAAACATATATCATCCTTGTATTTGTTGACAATTTCCTATGATAGTCTGATTCTTTTATTCATTCTAACCTTTAGTGCTTGAAAATACTCATTGATATTCTTTTCTCTGTTTTCACCCATGTTGTTGAATAAGTCAGATAATTGTTTTCCTACTGATAGGTCAAATCCAAAATCCTTGTTTCCTATACCGGGAGCCTATTTATTTATATGTAGCATTAAGCATACAAGTAAATTTTGAAATCTAAAGGTTCCTTTCTTATCCTTCTTGATTTTTGCTAAATTGTCAATTAACTCATCCTTTAACCATTCATAGATATCAATTTTCACATTGTCCTTAACCATGTCATAAGCACTCTTTATGCATAAACTAGAAACTAAGTTAAGCCTATTAGCATGAGTTGCTTTGTAACCTAAAATCATGCTAACAAATCTAACATTTGTAGCGGTCACATCATTAACCCTCAATGATCTCTTGTCGGATGTTGCACTAGTTAAGTTTGTTACTAAGTCATTGGAAACCTTCTTGGTTTTGTCGGGTCTCCTACCGGTGGAGGGTAACCCTGTTACTGCTTTCATAGCTTCCTTTGTAATTTTATGCACTGAGTCAAGCCAAAAGAATGAACCATGTACCCTGCTTAAAACTATCCTAACCACTTCCTTGGGAAATTCAAGAATGCAGAGGATTTTAGTGAATCCTAGGGTTTCAACAATTTTATGTTCAGGTTTCACATTTCTGGAGTTGTCACATATAATAGACTTATACATGTTTTTTATTTCTTCATCACCTAATTCCTCTATGTTGCAATGAATATATATTCTAGGGTCTTCTGCATAAACAACACCTTCTGGAATTTTTGAAAAAGCACCTATGTTGTCATCTTTCTTAGCTACCTCGGGAACTAGCTGAAACATGGGCCTAGGTCATTTTATATCCTCGACTACTGTAGGGTTTGCTATGAATTCAAGTGCAGAGGAAGATGCCATGATGATAAATACCTTTTACTACCTTTGGATGGATTGATTGCTGAAGTGCTTTGCCTCTTGCTTGGAATGCCTTAGCTCGGAAATCTTCGCGCTCTTTGAAAGTTTGAATTCATGGTGAAATGAAATGGAGCCAAAAACCTTATTTTATAAAGTCTTTTTTGCTACCTACCACATTAATTGCTTGCCGGTAATGTATTAGCTTAACTTTATTTGCCGGTAATGAATGATTTTCAACTTCCTTTCTCTAACCGAGGGAATAATAGGACATGTGTCATTATATTGCCAAACCCTTAAGATAATTTTCTTCAATTTGATGAAGAACATCCTGCCGGTGGAGCATTGCTCTATCCTACCGGTGGAGCATCATATTGTCCTGTCGGTAAAGCATTTGTTGGTTCTACCGGTGGAGGAGTATCCCCAATATTTAGATCACCTTTTCTAATCCATTGCTTTGAGAATTCTTGCTTAACTTCTTCAACCTTTTCTTTACCTTTCAAACTAGTGCTTTTGTTATCTACCGGTGTACCTTTACTTCTACAAAATTTAGCAATATGACCAATCTTGTTACATGCATAACAAGTTACATTATTTTTTTGAATAGCTTTCCCATAACCTATGCTGGTTTGTGTTCTACATTTATTTGATAAATGACCAAATCTTTCACAAACATAACATTTTACACTCATTCTGCAATTTTTCAGAGTTATGACCAATTTTGTTGCATTTGGTGCATTGACCGGTGGGAGGATTGATGTTCTAATAATTCTTAGATCTACATTCATTTGCCCTATGACCAAATTTATTGCAATTAAAGCATTTTCCATTGAATTTGTAAGTATTAGAAGGTCTTACCGGTTTGCTGTGATCCTTGGTATTTGTAGTACCGGAGCTTTCTCCAACTTCAAATCCAATTCCAAAAGTGTCACCTTTGGGTTTTTGATTCTTCATTCTTCTGAGCTTTTCTTGAATTTTTCTTTGTGTTGATTTGCAGTTTCCAATTCCCTTTCCAATATTTCTTTTTGTCTCATTGGTTCATTTGAGTCATTCTGAGTATGCATCAGATCTGTCTTCAACATATCATTTTCATAGCTAAGTCTTGTGTTCTCATTTTCTACATCACTTAGTCTTTTGGTCAACTCTTCTTCATTCTTCTTTCTATCCTCATTCTCTTTGCAAAATCTCATAGTCATATCCTGCATTTCATTTTTTGTTGTCATGATCTCTTCTTTCAATTTGCTTATCATATCATTTAGTGATTCCTTTTCATCATTCTCATTTTGCAATTTTTCGCAAAGTTCTCTCTTATTTCTTGTAACAGTAAGATTTTCTTGAAGTGCCTAAATAATGTCCTGAGCTGCTTTTAAATCATCTTCTAATTTGATATTTTTCAACTTCTCTGCATCATAGTCAGTAACAGCTCCTTCAAGTTGCTTCATCAGATTTTCCATCATTACAGGTGTCAAGATCTTCCTCAAGCTGTTAGGCTTCTAAAAATAGAGGACCAGGCTCTAATACCAATTGTTAGGGTTCCCACAGATACTGAGAGGGGGGTTGAATCAGTATCTGACCGGTAATGTAATTTTCTTAAAACTGAATATGCAGAACATAAAGTAACAGTATATCGATATGCAAGAATTAATGTAAATAATAGAATCAAAAACATCCACATGAAAAGAACACCATAACACAAGATGTTTCACAAGGAAACCCGGTGTGGGAAAAACCTCGGTGGGACTTGTGACCCACAATATTCACTTACTGGCCAATAAGAGAGTATTACTTACAATAGGGGCCTACACATGCAGGAAGACCAACTACCTAGAGCACACTACTCAATAAGAAGTCACACTGACTTACAATGAGGATTATGCAAATCCAATGATCTGTACTGCTTTACAATAGCATCTTTAATGCCAGATTCAGTACCGGTTCTTGCTCTGTTCTTCACATATACCCTTGACCTACAATTCACACATTAGGTCTTCCTTATAATTTATTTATGCTTTTTTCCCATATCCTACAAATGACTACAATGATCTCTTTTATATACAAGAGTCATTTTACAATTTTCCAAGTCGACTTACAATAATAAACAAAATATTACATATCAAAAATCCTGTCGGCCTCTGTGCCGATATACATATTTCCTTCTGTGCTGGTGTACATCTTCTATGATGGTGCCAGTGTAGAGTGATCTTGCTGATGTCAGTGCACTGTCTTGTTTGAATAATGCTTTGTTAGTATAATGTCTTGCTGGTGCCATAGGATTTGCAAGGTTGCTTGTGTAATGCTTTGCTGGTATAATGTCTTGCCAGTGCCATAGGATTGCAAGGTTGTCTATGTAATGCTTTGCCGGTATAATGTCTTGCCAGTGCCATAGGATTGCAAGGTTACCATCAATGGAAAAACCTTCAATCACACATAATGTCTCATTGGAGTGTCCATATGCCAACAACATGCAAAGTGTAATTGCAGATGTAAAGGAACAGAAGTGGATCTGCCTTGGCATTAAGTGCTATTATCAGATCAGTGTATTACCTGTTGACTTCTAACCATTTCAGCAGTTGGAAAATCCCTTTACTAGGTAGCTTTAACAGGGTTTTTGTAAATCCTTTAACATGGTGACTAAAAATCATTGAGTTCTTTAAATCCCCTGACAAGGTAACCTTTAACAGGGTTTTAACCTCTAACTGGGTATTTAGCCATCCCTTAACCAGGTGATCCCTAGCAGGATCAGTTCCTAGCAGAACCTGTTGTAAAGTCTTTAACCGGACTAGGCTCCTAAGAGAGTGAACTTCAGAAGAGTTCAAGAACAACTTGTGGGTATTCATCCCGACCGTGGTTTTTCCCAATTGGGTTTCCACGTGAAAAATAAGTGTGTCATGTGTGATGCTTTTTCATGTGATGGTTTAGTGTTTCTGTTAAGCGGTAATGCAAGTTGATCCAGTGGTCATTATATTTCTGATGTATTACCTTTTTAAGCATATGGGTGAAGTGGAAATGCGATATTAGGTTTTAAGCATATGGGTGAAGTGGAAATGAGATATTAGGTTTTGTGAAGATCTAAGTGTTACCATTTTATGACTTTTATAGTCACTATGTTTTACCGGTATTGCCTTGATTTAGATCAGTGATGTTGTTTACTGGTTAGTGCAGTCTTTGATGTTAAAGTTGTGAAATTTTTTTGTCTATACTAATTCACCCCCCCCCCTCTTAGTATCTGTTGAGTAATTACCATTCATCGTTATTCATCAATGCCAACATAGTGATCTTATAATATAAATTACTATCAGCATTACCTTTAGTGAAACCAAGATTCATAAGATATTTATCCAATCTTTCATACCAAGCCCTAGGGGCTTGTTTCAATCCATATAAAGCTTTTCTTAACCTACAAACCATGTTTTTATTATCTGAAAGTTAAAATCCATCAAGATGGTCAATGTAAACTTCTTCTTCAAGATCTCCATTTAGAAATGAACAATTAAAATCCATATGATAAATGTTATAGTTCTTTTGGGCAACATAAGCAAGAAATAATCTCATAGCTTCAATCCTAGCTACCAAAGCAAAAGTCTCATCATAATCAATTCCTTCCTTCTAAGAATATCCTTTACAAACCAATCTAGCCTTATTCCTCACAACTTTTCCATCTTCATTCAATTTATTCCTAAAAACCCATTTAGTCCCAATAACATTATTATTTTTAGGCCAGGAAACTAAAGTCCATGTATTATTCTTTTCTATTTGATCTAATTCCTCTTCCATAGCTTTAATCCACCATTCATCTTTATATGCTTCAATTATTGATGTCGATTCAATTTGAGAAATTAAACATACCTCATCAGTTTCCAATCTTCTTCTTGTCTTAACTCCTTTATTATTGTCTCCAATAATCTAATCTTTAGAATGATTTAACGTAACATACCTAGGAGTCTTCTGATTTTTTGTTCCACCACTCTAATCTTCAGTTACTGTTGAATTTTCTGATACTGCTAGAGTAACTGCCTCAACATTTTGTTCTAGTGTAGGAGCTACCAGTTTAGTTATGATCATTTCTACTGCCAATTATATCTCATAAGTTTGGATTTGACTTCTGTTCAACTCATACACTTTGACATTAGAGCTCTCCACAATTATCTGCAATCTTTTATGATGAGACTTTTGCTGCGATATGCTAGGATTGAAGCTGTGAGATTATTTCTTGCTTATGTTACCCATAAGAAATACAGAATTTATCAAATGGATGTTAAATGTGCATTTTTGAATGGAGATCTTGAAGAGGAATTTTATATTGAGAAACCTAATAGTTTTTCACTTTCAGATGATAAAAACATGGTTTCCAGGTTAAGGAAAGCGTTATATGGATTGAAACAATCCCCTAGAGCTTGGTATTCCAGATTGGACAAATATATTTTGAAGCTTGGTTTCACTAAAAGTAATGCTAACAATAAATTATATTATAAGATCAGTGATGATGACATTTATTGTTGAACTATGTGTTGATGATATCTTTTTTGGAAGTGAGGATAAATTATGTATGGAATTCTCTAAAAATATGAAGAATGAATTTGAGATGTCTATGATTATGGAGATGAAATTTTTCTTAGGTTTGCAGATTACTCATAATGATAAAGGTATTTTCATCTGTCAAACTAATAATGCTAGAGAGTTGTTGAAGAAATTTGGCATGGAAAATTCTAAACCAGTTGGTACCACTATGGTTACAAGTGAGAAATTGACAAAGAAAGATGTATCAACTCTGGTAAATCCTACAAGGTACAAATCTATGATTAGAGGTTCATTATATCTGACTCAAACTAGACCAGATATAATGAACGTTGTTTGTATTGTATCAAGATATCAGAGTGATCCTAGAGAGAGTCATGAGAGTGCACTGAAAAGGATTTCCATGTATTTTCAAGGAACAACTAAGTATGGTTTGTGGTATCGTAAAGATGATGAATTTACCCTATATGCATATATAGATGCTAATTGGGCTGGAGATGTTGATGACTAGAAGAGCACATCTAGTGGAGCTTTCTTTCTTGGAAAGAAACTTGTTTCATGGATCAACAAGAAACAATCATGTATTTCTTTATCTACTATTGAATCTGATTATGTTGCTGCTACTACTAACTATACACAATTTTTATGGATGAAGAAAATGTTAAAGGATATAAGGGTTGATTGCAATGAAATTGTATTTATTCACTATGATAACTCTACTTCATTGATATATCAAAGAAGACTAAGAAAATTTCTATAAATTATAATTTTCTGAAGGAGAAGGTGGAAGCAAATGAAGTCAAAATTGTTTATGTGAACATTAAAGAGTAGATTGCAGATATCTTCACTAAACCTTTATCTAAGGAATCATTTGAGTACTTCAGAGATAGATTGGAAGTTATTGCCCCTCCGGTAGAGACTTGAGTGATGTTGATTGGTATCATTCTGGTAAGTATTTATGAGTGCTATCATTCATTCTGGATTGATGTGTTGATGCTACAACTCAGGGGGAGTAGTCAACTATGTGGTTCAGAGGTTTTATGATTTTTCTTTGATGTTTATGTCAGATTTCTGGCATTGATGTCAAAGGGGGAGAAATATATGTAAAAACCAAAGCTTTAGAGTGATATCATTCTCAGGGGGAGTTTGGTTTTTGGCTCAAAACTTCATTGTCATATCATCTTGGAGAGTTTGTTGGATGTCTTCCATTGCGGGAGACTTGTTTGGCATTTTCTTGGCACTTGGATGTTTTTCTCATCTAGTGTTGCCATTAATGTCAAAGGGGGAGATTGCTAGCAATTTGGAGGAATTGATTATGTGTTGCATTGATATTTTGTCATTGATGCCAACACTAGTTGTTTTTCTATCTACTGGCTTTTGGTAGAGTGGTTGGATTATGATATTTATGTAGAGACCATCTCCAGTATTCTCTGATTTGGTTTGACTTGTGGTATTGTCTTGGATTGGTTATTCATGTGTTCCTATTGTGTGCCAGATTCAGTTGGTTTAGGATTTGATTATCTTGATGCTATCATTTGTTCTAGTAAGCCTTTTGGTGACTGGTAAGGGTTTTACCGACAATGCTTTGATGAAGATCTTTTGATGAATCTGATAAGTGGTGTTGGTGCAGCTTCTAAAAGGTTATCAGGATGTTGATGGTTATCTTGTTGGTGTTCTAATTGTTCATTGTGTTTTATTTGGCTTATGGCGACCTATTTTAGGTCCAGTGGTCATTCTACTAAGTTATGGACCGGTTTGTGTAACGTGTTGTTTGATGCTCCAGATGCGTCATAGTTTGGATTTATTGCTTGGATTATGTTGTTTTTGTCTTAGGCCGACTTGGTTTATCATTGGTATGCGAGATTATGTAACAGATATATTGTATTATCTTATAGGTGGCCGACCTAATTGTTTATGTCCCGGGGTTATATAAATATTAAGTAAGATCTCTTTGTAGATCATGGGTTTGTGGGATATAGGATTATCTATGCGAATAATATTATAATCATATACAGAGGTTCTAGTCAATCATAGGTGATCAAATTGGGTTTCTCAAAGAGTTTTAAGACCTCTGAAGAGATTAGCCAAAACTATACTCAGGCATAGGAGATGTTATTCTTGCAGTTCACTCATCTTTCTGGATTGTAGTATGGATTTCTTTGTAGTCAGTGAGGCTCCTTTTGTAATGACTAGTGTCTTCTAGGCAGTGTGCCTTCCTGCATATGCAAGCCCCTCTTATTGTAATCACATACTTGTTGCAAAAGTATTATCTAACTGTCGGTAGGCTTCCAACTATGGTATTTCCCTTTACGAGGTTTTCCACATACAAATCTTGGTGTTATGTGTTATGGATGTTTGGTTAATTATTCTATAATTTATGTTTATACTTAATTGTTACATCTACTATTCTGGTATTTGGTTTATGAATTTGGGTATCTAAGGTTTTGTGAGCTTAAAGTTTTATAATATGTTGACAATTATTTCAACCCCCCTCCCCCTCTCAGTTGTCCACTTGTTATCCTAATAGGCATCATCCCAATAGGCTATGGAGAAATGCAAAGATGCCAGAATACAAACATTTTTGCAAATGATTGAAAGTGATAAGACCTAGGTAGACAAAGAACTTTAATTGATTGATGAGGCCTTACAGGAAGGTGGTAAGATCTATAAGTCTTATCTAATTTTAACAAATTTTACTACTCAATTAGAAAAGTAGATAGATACTTATAGAAGCTAGTCAATCCATATCTCGCAGGCATATGATCCCATAGTAAACTTGACCAAAAATGTTGAAGGTCAAATTTTGACTCTTATGGGACAGATTGGTAATTTGGAGAAGGAGAAGGACAAGATACAGAGAAGGATAGGTTAACTCTAGAACCTAGTTGGTCCCTGGTTAGACACCTTGGTATGGCATGAAATGGAATATTTTTAGAATATGACTAAGGAGACACCAATTGAGTTGCATGCAATATAATTTCATGCTTATGTTCTAAATGGTTTTGTCTCAATTTTGAAAACAATTGCGAGTAGGTTGGAATAACTATTTTGGATTTCTTAAGTCCACATATGCATATGCACTCAAGTATGTATAAATCTAGTCATCTAGTGTGTATACATTTACAGGGTATTTTTTTATCCACATCCTATCTCTGGCATTGCTATTAAAGGAGGAGAGATAACGTGAAAAATGTATAGTGTGAATGGAGTGTACAAATTTTTGTAGGTTTTTGGGTTTTTTATCTAAGGGGAAGCCTTAGAATTCTTTCATTCTTGATCTGATGTACATGTTTCATAGATTTCAACACTTAGCCATTTTTCTTAGGTGTTTCCATCAATACCAAAGTGGGAGATTGTTGGCATTTGATGCTCATCCAGTGATTTCTGATTCTTGATTTATTGTTTAGGATTGTCATTGATGGAAACTCCTCTTGGAGATTTGATCGAATGGTTATAATTCTTCTTATTCGAAAGAAAGTGTTAACCGGTAGCCAGTTAACTGGTAAATCAGGATTATTCCAATGTGGTTTTGGTCTAGAAAGATTTTTGGTGATTGCAGTGATTGCAGTGACTAAGTTCAAGGTGAAAATGATGAGGCCAATATTGGTGAATCATTTTGAAAATTGTTTTGGTCCAGCGATATGTTCTGTTAGAAATCAAAGCCGACTTGAAACTAGGCATTACATTTTTGATAGCCGACTTGGAGGAGATTATTTTTCACATGACCGGATATATAAGATTGAATTGGTGATTGGTTTTTAGTATTACTACTATTGTGGTGATCCATTTTGGTGTGATTGAGTGCAATTTCACGTGCACATTTGATTCCCAATTGATCCAGTTGCTAACTGAGACAAAAACAGAGCATATTGCAAAGCGAGTACAGTCGGAGATCTTGTGGTTAAACCAAAACTTATTCTTGCATTGTTAGAGGCTATTTCAAAGTTCCTTAATTGTATTTCATAGATGTAATTAAATTGTAAGTCACTGAGACTTCCCTAAAGGTTGTGGTCTTCCGGGTCATTGTAATTTAGCAGTGAGCTCTGGGGAGTGATCCTGAATGCTAATGTATTCCCCATCTATGTAATATTTATGTACTCCTAGCCAAAGTATATGAATATTGTGAGTTCTATCCCCACCGTGGTTTTTCCCTTTTTGGGTTTCCATAGAAAAATTCTGGTGTTGTGGATCTGTGGTTTATTTATTGTTTTCTTATATTCTTTAAGGTTATACATTTCTAACTGGTGGATAAAGAATAATTTTTTGAGTTTGATCTCTGACAAAACAATGATTCACCCCCCTCTCAATGTTCCTTGACTCTAAGACTTCATTCACCTTGTTTTTAAAGACCCATTTGTTTCCAATAAAAATCTTGTCAACTGGCTTAGATACAAGCTCCCATGTTTTGTTCTTTTTAATCTATTAGAGTTCTTCTTCCATTGCCTTCATGCACTTCTCACTCTTGTTGACTTCATTGTAGTTCTTTTGTTCCACTTCAGTCAAGAGGCCAAAATTTACTTGTTTATTATTTACAATATGCCTCATTCTTGTTTGTACACCTCCATCCTTGTTGCCTATGATCTAATCTTTAGGAAGATACTTCTGCACATACTTGTTGGGTAGTTTTTTAGTGACTTCTTCTTCATTTTCATATTCTTCTTCATCTTTTGCATATGGTTCTTCAATCAAATTTATTATATTTTGCCTTCCTTTGTGTAAATATTCATCTACCCTTACATTCACACTTTCAACCACTTTCTTTAGCCTTTTGTTGAAACAATTGTAGGCCTTGTTGTGATTAGAGTAGCCCAAGAAGATTCCTTCATCACATATTGATTCAAAGCTACCAAGTCCACCTGCATCTCTTCTGATGAAGCATTTACTTCAAACACTTTGAAGTACTTGACTATGGTTTTTAATCATACCATAGCTCATAAGGAGTCATCTTGTTGTTTACTCTTAGCTAAACTCTATTTAATGTGTATACAATAGTATGGACTGCTTTCTTTCAAAATACATCAGGAAGATTATACTCACTCAACATTGTTCTAGCCATTTATTTGATTGTCCTATTCTTTGTTTCCACAACACCATTTTGTTGTAGTGTCCTAGGAGTAGAATAGTGTCTTCTTATTCCATGTATTTAACAATAGTCCTCAAACTCGTTGGATGTGAACTCACCTCCATGGTCCGATCTCAAATTTATTGGCTTATAACAACTTTCTTTTTCAACCAATCTTCTAAAAATTTTGAATCTCTCAAATGGTTGTGACCTATCTTGCAAGAAGGTGACCCATGTCATCTTTAATAAATCATCTATGAGGAGCATAAAGTAATTCTCTCCATTGAGATCTCTTTGTTAGACAACTCAGATAACCGGTGAACAACTTGGAGGGGGGGTGCCTCAGTTGTTTACATATTATAGAACTTTAAGCATTAAAACCTTATTACCAGAATACATAAACCAAATATTGGAATAATAGATATAATAGTTAAGCACCAATATAATCTAGAGAACATTTACCACCCATCCACAAAAGATAACACCAAGATTTGTATGTGGAAAACTGAGTAAGGGGAAAAACCATGGTGGGAAGCCTACCCATAGTCATATAATACTTCTACAATAAATATGTGATTACATAAAGAGGGGCCTATACATGTAGGAGGGCCAACAACTTAGATCACACTGTTCATCACAAAAGGAGCCTCACTAACTACAATCCAGAAAAAAGAATGAACTGGAAGAATAGCATCTCATTTGTCTGAATACAGTTCCAGTTAATCTTAGTACCAAAGGTTTTAAACCTCTTTCACCAACCCAATTCTATCACCCATGATCTACCAAAAACTTTGCATATGATTATAACTTTATTTGCATATAGATAAACCTATATCCCAAAAACCAACGATCTACAAAGAGATCTTACATCATATTTATACCAACCTGGGACCTAAACAATTAGGTCGGCCAGCTAAAAGATAATACAATAAATTCATAACATAAACTCACAATCCAATGACCAACCAAATAGGCCTAAGACCAAAACAACATAATCCAATCAATATATCCAACCAGAAATGCATCGAGATCATCCACCAACACGTTACATAAACTGGTCCATAACCTAGCAGAATAAGATAGCATTAGGTCTTGACCCAAATTCAACACCACCGATCAACATGAACACAAACAAGATAACCACCAACATTCTCAAAGCCATCTAGAAGCCACACCAAGACCACTTATCACGTGCATCAAAAGATCTTCAACAAAGCTTTGTCGGTAGAACCCTTACTAGTGACCAAAAGGCTTACTAGAACAAATGATAGCTCCCGAGTCATCAAATCCCAAACCAACTGATCATGATACACATGAAAATAGCATAAATGATATATATAAACCAATTCCATAAACCAAAGCATACCACCAACACATCAATTCAGAATGAATAGTAGCTTTGTAAATACATATCAAACTGATGCCAATCAACATCACTTAGGTCTTTACCAGAGGGGTAGAAACCCCCAATATGTCTCTTAAGTACTAAAATGATTCCTTACAAAAAGGTTTAGTGAAGATATCTGCAATCTAGTCTTTAGTGTTCACATAAACTAGTCTAACTTCATTTGCTTCCACCTTCTCCTTCAAAAAGTTATACTTGATAGATATGTGCTTTATCTTAGAATGAAATACCAAATTCTTTGATATGTCAATAGCAGTAAAGTTATCACAGTGAATTACTATCATTTCATTATAATCCACCATTATATCCTTCAACATTTGCTTCATCCATATAACTTATGTACAGTTAGTAGCAACAACAACATACTCAGCTTCAACAATAGATAAAGAGGTATATGACTGCTTCTTATTGATCCATGAAACAAGTTTCATTCCAAGAAGGAAATTTCCACAGGATGTGCTCTTCCAGTCGTCAACATCTCCAGCCTAATATGCATATGTATATGCACATAGTGTAAAATCATCATTTTTAGGATACCACAAACCATATTCAGTTGTTCCTTCCAAATACTTGAAAATCCTTTTCACCACACTCTCATGATTCTCTCTAAGATCACTTTGATATCTTGATACAATACAAATTGCATTCATTATATCCCATCTAGTCTGAGTCAGATATAAAAAACTTCCAATCATATACTTGTACCATGTAGGATTTACCATTCTGATGCATCTATCTTAGTCAATTTCTCACTTGTAACCATAGGTGTACCAACCACTTTTAAATTTTCCATACCAAATTTCTTCAACAAATTCCTAGCATACTTATTTTGATAGATGAAAATACCTTTATTATTTTGAGTAATCTGCAAACCTAAGAAAAATTTCAGCTCCCCAATCATAGACATCTCAAATTCATTCTTCATATTATCAGAGAATTCCATACATAGCTTATCATCACCTCCAAAAATGATATCATCAACAAAGACTTCAACAATCAATATGTCATCATCAATGTGTTAGATACTTGATCAGTCCCAAAGACACTAAGAGGGGGGGGGTGGATTAGTGTCTAACTGGGAACCAAAATATTTCAATTGTTTTGCAACTTTATAACCCAAATTAATATACCGGTCAACAAAAGTATAACCATCAATTCACACCATAACACAAATATTTTTGGCAAGGAAACCCAGTAGGGGAAAAACCTCGGTGGGATTTGTGACCCACAATATTTACTCACTGGCCAATATGAAAAAATATTACTTATACAATAGGGGCATGCACATGCAGGAAGGCCAACATCCTAGAGATCACTTCTGAATCACAATAATGAATTCACACTGACTACACAATTGGATGGTTAAATCCAATGCCAATGTGCTACTTAAAATAGCATCTGCAATGCTAGATTTAGTACTAGTTTAAGCTCTATCAAATACCTCTACCATAAACCTTGCTTCACTCTGCTCTTCTCTTATTCGCTCATTAAATAATTACATCATAATGCATATATAATTATTCTCTCACATATATCACTTGCATCCATTACCTAATTACATTTCCTTTCTTACAAAATGACCTACAAGATCTCATACATATATGAGTCTTTACAATACATTATGTCGGCTATACAATATAATTACACTAAAAAACAATGTAATTTCCATGTCGGCTAGGAGCGCTGGTAATATCTTTTGTCGACATAGATTGGATGTCGATGAGAATAGACTTGTAGTGTCTGTCGGTACCGGTAGATGATGCATGTTGCCTATGTAACTTGTGAGCCATGTTACTAGTTGGTTGCCATCAATGACAACATCAACTATTATCATCAGAGTTTATAATGCCAACAATCTCCCCCTTTGGCATTGATGGCACCACTCATGAGAAAAATCCAAAAGTTGATATCCAAAATTTGAAGTCCAAAAACTCATCCAAGAATAAGAGTGCTCCCCCTAAGCAAATGATCCTTTCTGTACATTTTTCTCCCACACTACTCCCCCTTCGACATTAATGACAAAGGATGTCAAAAAGAGTCAAAGAATTCAAAATTCTACCTCAAAGCCTATAATCAATTATGTACAATCTGAAAGATATCCGCTAAAATTAGATTAAGACTCTGCATAAATTTAGTGCTCTCAGAAATTATGGTTTTAGTCTGTTTGATCATCCCGGTCAGATAGTGCATTTGTTGCTACGGTGATCTTTCTCCTTGAATGTTTTCTTTAGAAGCTCAATTTGCTGTCTTAGAATGTTGTCCAATCTAGGACCAAGTTTATTTTTATCTCCCATGCCTTCATTCTTATCCTTGCTTTTTCCTTTTTCTAATCTCTCATTCTTTTCTCCAAAAACTACCATTTCTTGATCCAAAATTGAAGTAAGTTCCAAAGAACCTATCATGTTATCTACTATATCATCAATCTCCTTTTGTGTTTTGCTTATCTCCTCATTAGTATCCTCTATTAGGTGGTGAGGCTTGCATGCTTCCTTATACAATTCTTTATATTCCAAAATCATGGAATTAAGTATCGGTAATAAATAATAAATATGCTTTGTATAGTCCTTAATAGTCTTATCAAAAAATTCACCTTTCTCCTTATTCACCCTTTCCTTAATAGTCTCTTCATTAATTTTATTTACAGTTAGAATATTTGAAGCAATGAATTTGGACAATGTGTCCAATTTACCTAAAGATCCAGAAATATGATCTATCTTACAATCTAGTGCAATCAATTTCAAAATAGGTAAAGTATCATCAATGGCCTTAAATGCTAAAGCATTGCATTCAATGATCTTCTTTATGGAATCTAAAAGTACATATGTCACATTAGTAGGTCTGTAATCCATGGTGGAAAAGCTAGGCGAAGTGTGACGTTCTGCAGTTGGTTTCTTCTCATCTCCAGATTCCTTAACCACTTCTGATGTCTTGCTTCCATCTTTAACTTCTTCCTTATTCATTGTTTCTTCCTTATGCTCACTCTCTTTTTCAACTTTATTTTCATCCTTACTATCATCCTTACTAACTGCCTTGCTGATTGCTAGTTTAGATATACTTTGTTCATGCCCTATTCTAGTTTCAGTTTGTGCTTCTACTTTTGCTTCTATCGGTTTCTCAATATTAAGTTGAGTATCATCAGGGATGGTATCTGGTTTCTTAACTTTAGTTGGTATCTCAATATTCTCCTAAGAGTCAATAGTGTTGACAGGTGACTCAGAGACCTCAATATTTGTAGCTTCATTTTTCTTTACCTTTGTAGTTTCCTTATCCATGACAATGTTAAAGTCCTGAGTGTCCATATTCATAGTAAATATAATGTTAGACTCTGGATTAGTGTCATATTTTGTCATTTCCTCTACCTTCTCTTTAGATTGACTATCAATTTGTCTTGGTGCCTCTGTAGTTATTGGTGGGGTGTCCTGTGTTGGTGGAGGAAGGTTATCCTTGATCGTGATATCAAGTACACTACCAATTTTTCCTTTACCCTTATCAACATTTTGATATACTTTAGAAAAATATTTATCTATTTTCTGTCTATCCTTCTCTTATTTCTTCTCTATCTCAACAAAAAATATATCCCATTTATCTGTCATTTCATCTACTATTTCCTTAACTCTGCTTACCATAAGACTAACTTGTCGGTGACCACTCACAAATACTACTTTGTTTGCCTCTGATATTAAATCATCAGTTTTTTATTTAGAATTAATAGGATGCACAACAATTAGAGCCTCTACCTTTAATTTCTTATCAAGCTCCTTAACAGACATTCTCTCAGCCTCTAACCTTAAGTATAAATCATTTGGCAAAACATCTATGACCTCTATAAGAAATTTCTTGTATATGTCTAGGTACAAAATAATACTTTCTTTTATGGTTTCCTTATCTGAATCCTTGAAGGAATGATAAAGTTTATTCACATTACCAAGGTTACCTTCTTGGGTGATTTCATTGATCAACTCTTCCAGTGTAAGAGTATCCCATGCCTTAGGTTCTGGTTTCACTACCCCATTCTTGTAAGTGATTACATTCATGTACATGTTCATCAAATCTTCGGACCCTAAAATTTTTATGTAACAATGTATGTATGTCGTAGGGTCTTCAACAAACGTGACTCCCTTTGAGATTCTAGAAAATGCACCAATAGAGTCATCCAGTTTTGCTATCTTAGGAATGATCTTGAAAATGGGTCTAGGTCATTTTATGTTCTCCACAATGGCAGAGTTTTCTACGAATTTAGGAATAGAAGATGGATATGCCATTGCGAAAGATAAATACCTTTTAACTGAGAAATCCTTGAATGCTCTAAAAACACCTTTGCTTCTTCATCTTTAGAATTCCTTTGCTCAATTTCACTCTCTTCGATGCTTTAATGCTTAGTGAATTGAAATGAGAAGTTACCGAGCCTTTATAACCAAAAATTAACTTACAACTACAATAAATGCTTCATCAATGAAGTGAAAACTCCACATATAGTCTGGTAAAAAATAAATATAACTTCTTACCATTAACCGAGGGTAAATGTATGATCTTCAATTTGTTGCCTTACCCCTAAGGATTATTCCCTAGTTAGATGAAGAATCTGTTGGCATTTTTGATGATTATGTTGTGATTGTCATTGATGGACACACACTTGCATTGAGATCATTTTTGTATGTATTAGTTAAAGCTCAACCGGTATATGTTCCAACTGGTATGATGCATTATAGTCCTTACACTATTGGTGTTTTGCCAAAAGTGTTTATTGATCTGAAGCAATATGTTAACCCCAAGCAGTTCGAGGATCTCAAGTGGTATGAAGGATCAAAGCAGCAGAACACATATATCCCACTCTTCATTTTATCAAACTGGCAACCGGAATTTTTCTTGAACAATATTTTGTATGAATTGGTAATACTCTGTGATGAGTTACCAACCGACATTTTGTGATGAGTTACCATCCACCAATTTTTTGACGGTGCTGACACTTTAACGGTGCTTTTAGTGTCATGTTACCTGATACGTCTAGATGCATTGAACCTAGGAAATTGTATTGTAATCCTATTGGACTGACATGAAATCAGATTCCTTTATAAGGACATCATGTCTAGGGTTTTAGATTGTTGTTGCTAGGGTTTAAGGTGGTTGAGGAGTCAGAGAGAGTATGAATGTATAGAAGACTTAATTAATGCTAGAATGCATTAGGAATGAGCTATCAAGGATCTAACCAAGCAATATGTGTTATTTGCAAGATTACTCACTTGTTGATTACTCACATCTTCGACAAGTCTATAGCCCTTAATCGGGTAGGCCCAAAAGCCTTTTGTAAATCATCTAACAAGGTGGTTCACATTTGTGGATCTAAAATCCTCTAGCAAGGTAGTCTTTAATCGGACTTATCTTCTAATAGAGACTGAGATTCCTAATAGGATCTGTTCCGGTATAGAACATTGTAAGACCTTAATCGGTCTAGTTCCTATTCTGTAGATAGTTACTTGTGAGTTCCATCTCACCAGAGTTTTTCCCATTTGGGTTTCCATGTCAAATATCTTGTGTTATGGTGGTATTGCTCTTGTGGGTGAATGTCTTATTTGCATTTTGGTTTGCATGTGTGTTAATCGGTTTGTCTGTTAAACTGTTTTACCGGTTTATCACTAGACTATTTAAGTGTTTGACTACAGTGTTTTTTGGTATACTATTTCACCCGCCCCCTCTTAGTATTCATCAGTTGGTATCATAGCCTACCTTTCTATAAGTTTAACTACTTGGAAAGAGATATGGGGGAATACATATTGAGGGAACTTACTCATCGGCTCACTAAGTCTGAGCAAGCCTATGATTATCTTATGGTCAAATACAAGGCATCTCAAGCAAAAAGGAGAGAACATGCAGAAAAGTTGATGGAGCTATCTGAAAAATAGTTCCTTTGATGAAGCGAACATGGAAGCCCCGATTCAAGAAGTAGAAAAGTTGAATGAATCCAATTCCAACCCGAGAAAAGAATTGGAAGGACTGACTATCCGAATGTGCCAAGAACTTGAGAACCAGAGGAAAGCTAAAGATTTGGTCAAAGACAAAGATCATGAAAAATCCAAGCTAAAGCAAGAGATCAGTGTCCTAACTGCTCAACTCCATGCGAGCAAAGTGGAAAAGGAAGACATGCAAGGAGAACCGAACATTGCCATCTCTAAGAATGAAAACTCAATGGAAACAAATGTTGCTATTTCCAAAGAACTCTCTGAGTCAAAGGAAATACTTGCTAAGTTCAACAAGAGTACTATCAAGCTAGAGAAAAATCTTGAATCAGCCACACCTATCAAGAATACTGATGGACTTGGTTATTCTAGTCATGAGGAAGGTGAGACCTCTAGTACAAATGCTAGAACATCAAAGAATCAACCGACATCAAAGGATAAAGGTAAGAAAAAGTTTAAACCTGTTTGCTTTAACTATCTCAAAGAAGGACATACTACCAATGTGTGTAGGAGTAAGGCTTACAATAATTTTCCCTATTTTCTAAATGATAAGCCTAGATCCTATAAATTCAATGGTAACTATTATGCATGCAATAAGTTTGGGCATAGAGAATTTGAATGCAGGTCTGTTATGAATAACACTGGAAGATATCCTTAGAGGACCCAAGGAGTTGGTCCTGAACCTTTTGTGAACCGGAATCACAACCAGTTTAATGCCTTCAATCATCAGCCAAGAAGTGGTGGCTATCAAGTGGCAACGGGATGGAGAGAAAACTGTTGGATTTGTCATGGTCATGGTCACACTACTACAACATGCAGAAGGAAGAATGGAAACATGAACAATGGACCCTGGAGAGCACCTAGATTGGTCTGCTATCACTGCAACAAACCGGGTCACATAGCCAGATTCTATAGATCAAGAAAGAATATATCAGATGACATACCAGTCACTCCAGAAGGAAAGATTGATGTTGACATTGTTCAAGTGGATATGAACAAAACCTAGAAGATGAAACCAGCGGTGTTACAAGAGGAACCGGTTTCTGCACCTAGTGTGGAAATCATGAAACCGGCAAACTAAGCTTTAGAAAATCTTAGGGGAGCAAATGAAAAAATATTTCGAACCCCTAGTTTACACTGGTAAAAGACTTTAACTGGTATACGATACCTGTCATCTAGCAGAAGACTGGAAATGGTAAAAGGAAAATTAGGGTTTATGCCCTAATGGTTGAGCATTAATTGTGCTAGGTAAGGAATATGTTTAAAAGGAATTTTCAAATCATTTCTTGCTATCATTTTTTGAGCGAAGAAGGTTTTCAAGTGCAGAGCGAAGAAAAGTGATTTGTTTTGCGATTCAGAGAAATTTTAGAAACCTTGAAGGAGATTCAAAAGAAAATTGCAAACGGTCAAGTGAAGAAGGCAAAGCGGTGATTCTGCAACCAATGGAGTGTGAGGTGGAGAAGAATTTGAAAGCCCTAAATTCATGATTTTCGAAAGGTATTTTTTGAGTTTTCAGTTTCTATCATGGCTTCTGCATCCCATACTAGTTCTAGTACATCTATAGATTCAACAAGCTTTATTCAATGCAAGTCTAGATATAATGCCCTATCACAAGTTCCAACTGGTGTGATAGTAGAAGAGGAAATCTCAGATTACATAGATTGTAAAATCGAAGACTTAGGGTGTCTAGCAATTCACTCGTAGCTAGGTTTATTTTGTGGACAAGATAAAAAGATCAAACTAGAGTATAGTATTTTGAGAAGAAGAAGCTACACAATGTTGTTTATTTCCTGGAAGATTTCACAGATGATCACATTAGGATCATTCTGAGCAAAGTTCATGGTGACAAGATGTACTTGGAAAGAATGCATGATATTACACCACAAGCAATTCATGTCGTCACTAGTTTCTACAATATAGGGAAGTGCTAGCCCTAAGGATGGTAAGCAAGACTGAAATGTCCAAGCTCACCAGTTCAATGAGTGACTCATGAGGTATGACCATCAATTCAATCAAGGACGATCTAGTCAAGTATTCCTATATAGTGATAGGCTACCAGACATTCTCTACCAATAGACTTAACTCTATGTCTGCTGCAACAATAAATGCCGCTTACCGGATGATCAAGGAGGATGCATCATTTGACCTATGCACCACTATGCAAAGGTAACTCCTGTTGAATCTTAAATCGATCAAATAGGATAATGCATTGAGGTTCAAATTTGGACAGCTATTGGTTGGGTTGTTCTTTTACTTTCAAGGCTACTTTCTAGGAGTAGGTGATGTCCAATGGTCTGTTGACCAACCAAATCAAGGAAAGCCTTCAAGCAGTTGGAACTGGTTACCCTAAAGTTCTGAACAAGTAATTTAATGAGTTCATATGCAAAATGAGTCAGAGGATGAGAATATCATGAGATATTGTCAAGAAATATGAAGATGATATTTGTTTTACCATTAAAGTGGATCAATGCATAATGGAGGTTGTTGAGCCTAGACAGGAGGAAGTGGAGCCTATGGGCTATGAGGTAATGAATGATATGCTAGAAGGATATGCCTCTACCCTTATTGCCTCACTGCTTGATCCAAAGGCAAGGAGAACTGGCACCTACCTAGAAAGGATAACACCGATTGAGGAACCCTCAGCAAAGAAAGGAAAAGAACCTTCAGTGAAGAAGGAAAAAATAGTATCATCAGCATCGGCACCGGCTACTACAGCCAGTCCTATAGTGACCAAGTGGTCACTAGCTAAAAAGAAAGCGGAAGCAACACTTGCTAAAGTGTTCGAGAGAAAGAGGAAGACAAGGAATGCCTCACCAGACTCAAAAGAAATTGTGTCTGAGGAAAAACCAAAGAAGACATGACAAGCAAAGAAAAAGACAAAGAATGAACCGACATCATTGGCACCGGTAAATATTGACATCTCCTCCTACATACCTTTGAGACATTATCAAAGAACTAGCAAAAACATTAGGAGAAAAGTGTTGAATGATTTTATTGATTGTTTTCATGACTTTAATGATGATGAAAAGGAAGTGGTTGAAAAAGAAATCATTCAGTATTTATGTGTAAATGATCGGTCGCCTTCAAAAATTAGATCTGAGACACTAGATTCTTTGTATAAGTCCTTAGACAATAAATGGCACATTGCCATAGAGAAGGAGCAGGAAATGAGAGAGAAAGTTTTTGTTGAACATTTTCCTGATGTATTAAATTTAGAACTATTTGAAGTAATGAATAAATACAAAGGCCTATTCTTCATGAGAAGAAGAAGACTCCTGTTACTTGAAGGAAAGGGTCAAGAAGTGCTCAAGAATACACACACCCTTGCTCTAGAAGCTCTGAAGATGCATAGAGTGGCTGAAGCCAATAGGAAGGCCAAGCAAGAACTGACAATAACCAAACCGGATGAAGTGTTTGATGATGAAGGAAACCCGGTTGTTGAACCTATCAACACTATTGATGTTGATGCTCTGAATGGAGAGGATGTTGCTTAGGGTACACCATTGGAAGCAACAAGATAGGAGAAGCAGGTAGAACAAGAAGTAAAGCAAAAGGAAACATAGGACAAAAAGGAGGAAGCAAAGAAGCAAGTGGAAAAGAAGAAAGAAGAAGAGGAGAAAAGAAGAGGATGAAGAGAAAAAGAAACAAGAAGGTGCAAGGAAAAAGAAAGAGGAAGAGGATGAGAAGAAGAGAAAGGAAGAGGAGAAGTGAAAGGAAGTAGAAAAGAAGAAGGAAGAGGAAGATAAGGTAGAGGAGAAGAGGAATGAAGCAGAAAAGAAGAAGGCAGAGGAGGATAAGGAAGAGGAAAAGAGAAAAGAAGTGGAGAAGAAGAAGGTAGAGGAGAACAAGGAAGGTGAAGCAGCAAAGAGCACGCAGATGGAGACACCTAAGGCAACTGGTAGTTAAGCCAAACTGACTGACCTCGCCAGTCCCATTGACCTCTAGTCTGCAAGTGAAATAGAGCTACTACAGAGCATCAAGGTTGCTCAAGAATGCCTTGAGGTGTTAAAGAGGAAGAAGGAGGAAGATGTGATCCAAAGCTGCGGTGGACACTCTTACCAGTTTGTTACCTGGTACAAACCTCCCCAGTACCGACTCATCATTGGCAAAACTGAAGCTCGTATGCACAGTAGTAGATGATAAAGTGTAGAGCTTAGAAGAGGTAGCAAAGGAAAATGCTAAGAAAGAGCATCAAAAGGTTCTCAACATTGCCCTGGTCAAGAAGCTTAATGAGCTCCGATCTGAACTACAAAAAGCACAGAAGGATATAAGGAATGCTCTAGATGAGGGGAATCTTCTACTCAGCAAGATTTGCTAACCCCATCTGTTCTGTGACAATGTGCTTGCACATAAGCAAAAGCTTCAATCTGACTTGCAGTTATATATGAGTACCTTCAAGCTGCCATATGACTCTTTTACAACTTATGGGCAAACAGTTCACCAGTTTCACATCCAGTCTGCCAAATTAGAGTTGGAAATAAGCACCTAGTCACAAGATTTGCAAAAGCTACAACTGGTTCTACTCTCACATTTGCAAATACTTCAGAAGTGCTATCTTAATCTAGATGCCTTAACAACAACACAGGAGATGAGCACATTAGATGCCATGGAAGAACAAGTCTCCCAAATGCAGACAGAGAAAGAAGTAGCCAACTCCCTACTTAAGTGCTAGTCCTTATCTATGAAACAATTTTTGCAGGACTTCAAATCTGTCTTTGACAAGTTTTATTCCTTATTGTCATAAACTCTTATTCTTTTAATCCTAATGACACAGGTGTTAAATTTTGTTGTCATTATTGGCAAAGGGGGAGAAGTATAAATTTTGAATGATTTAATGTATACTTTCATGTTATTTCTATTAAGAAGTAGTATACATTGTATTTTCTACAAAAGGGATAGTGTATATGCTTGGGGGGGTAATTTTGATTCTGGCATATTTTTGTAAAACACTTAGATGTCAAAATTTCCTAAGTATTGCCATCAATGCCAAAGGGGGAGATTATTGGCATTTTTGATGATTATGTTGTGATTGTCATTGATGGACACACACTTGCATTGAGATCATTTTTGTATGTATTAGTTAAAGCTAAACCGGTACATGTTCCAATCGGTATGATGCATTATAGTCCTTAGACTATTGGTGTTTACCGATTTGAAGCAGTATGTTAACCCCAAGCAGTTTGAGGATCTCAAGCAGTACGAAGGATCAAAGTGACAGAACACATATTTCCCAGTCTTCATTTTGTCAAACCAGCAACCGACATTTTGCTTGAACTGGTAATACTTTGTGATGAGTTACCATTCACTGATTGTTTGACGATGCTGACACATTAACGGTGCTTTTTTTTCATGTTACCAGATATGGCTAGATGCATTGAACTTAGGAAATTGTAATGTAATCCTATTGGACCGACATGAAATCAGATTCTTTTATAAGGACATCATGTCTAGGGTTTTAGGTTGTTGTTGAGGTTGATGTTGTTGCTAGGGTTTAAGGTGGTTGAGGAGTCAGAGAGAGTATGAATGTATAGAAGATTGAAGTAATGCTGGAATGCATTAGGAACGAGCTATCAAGGATCTAACCAAGCAATCTGTGCTATTTGCTAGATCACTCACTTGTTGATTACTCACATCTTTGACAAGTCTGTAGCCCTTAACCAGGTAGGCCCAAAATCCTTTTGTAAATCCTCTAACAAGGTGGTTCACATCTATGGATCCAAAATCCTCTAGCAAGGTAGTCTTTAATCAGACTTATCTCCTAACAAAGATTGAGATTCCTAACAGGATCTATTCTGGTAAAGAACATTGTAAGACCTTAACCAGTCTGACCTTAAACGGTCTGGTTCCTATTCTGTAGATAGTTACTCATGAGTTCCATCTCACTGTGGTTTTTCCCATTTGGGTTTCCACATCAAATAGCTTGTGTTATGGTGGTATTGCTTCTATGCATGAATGTCTTATTTACATTTTGGTTTGCATGTGTGTTAACTGGTTTGTTTATTAAACTATTTTATCGGTTTATCACTAGACTATTTAAGTGTTTGAGTATAGTGTTTTTCGGTATACTAATTCACCCCCCTCCCCCCTCTTAGTATTCATCAGAATCCCCTACCAGTGTAGGATTACCCTGTTTTGCTAGTGCAGAGACAAATTCATCAATTCTCTGATCTCTCTTCCTAATCCATTGTTTAGAAAATTATTGCTTGATTTTAGTCACCTTTTCTTTGCCTTTGTTATTTGATCCTTTATTGTTCACCAGTACAGTCTTACTTCTACAAAATTTTGTAATATGCCCAATCTTGTTACATGCATAACAAGTTACACTATTTCTCTGAATAGGTTTTCCATAACCTTGACCAGTTTGAGTTCTACATTGATTAGATAAATGTCCAAATCTACCACAAACATAGCATTTTGCATTCATTCTGCAATTGTCTGAGTTATTACCATTTTTATTGCATTTGAAGCATTGACCGGTGGGTAAGTTTGTATTATGATTATTCCTAAATCTGCATTGATTTGCTCCATGACCAAATTTGTTGTAATTAAAAAATTTCCCATTGAATTTATAAGCATTAGGTTGCCTTATTGGTTTGTTGTGATCATGATTGTTTCCAGTCCTAGAACTTTCTCCATGTTCAATTCCAAGTCCAAGTGTTTCTCCATCTAGTTTTTGACTCTTCAACATATCATCAAGATTATCTGAACTCTTCTTTCTTTTGTCTTTGTATTCATTTGCAGTGACCAACTCACTTTTCAAAGTGTTGACTTGTCTCATAAGTTCCTCTTTGTCATGTTGCATATGAATCAAATTAGTTTTAAGCATATCATTTTCATAACTAAGCCTTAGAGATTCATCTGAACTTTCATTAAGTCTTTTGGCCAAATCTTCTTCATTCCTCTTTCTATCTTCAATATCCTTGCACAGTCTCATGGTTAAATCTTGCATCTCATTCTTCATGGAAAAACCTCGGTGGGATTTGTGACCCACAATATTTACTCACTGGCCAATATGAATAAATATTACTTATACAGTAGGGGCCTTCACATGCAGGAAGGCAAAACAACCTAGATCTCACTGCTCAATCACAAAAATGGAGTCACGCTGACTACACAATTGGATGGTTAAATCCAATGACTATGTATTGTTCAAATTAGCATATGCAATTCTAGATTGTGTACTAGTTTAAGCTCTGCCAGATGCCTCTACCATAAACCTTGCTTCACTCTACTCTGCTCTTATTCGCTCATAAAATAATTACATCATAATTTATATACAATTATTCCCTCTCATATACTGCTTGCATTCATTACCTAATTACACGTCCTTCTTTACAAAATGACCTACAAGATCTCATACATATATGAGTCTTTACAATACATCATGTCAGCTATACAATATAATTAGAATACAAAACAATATAATTTCCATGTCGGCTAGGAGTCTCGGTAAAATCTTATGTCGATGTAGATTGGATGCCAGTGAGAATAGACTTGTAGTGCCTGCTCGTGCTAGTAGATAATGTCTATTGCCAGTGTAACCTGTGAACCATGTTACCAGTTGGTTGCCATCAATGACAACATCAACTATTCTCATCATAGTGTGTAAGGCCAACATAGTGATCTTATAATATAAATTACTATCAGCATTACCTTTAGTAAAACCAACCTTCAAAAGATATTTATCCAATCTTGCATACCAAGCTCTAGGGGCTTTTTTCAATCCATATAAAGATTTTCTTAACTTACAAACCATGTTTTTGTCATCTGAAAGTGAAAATCCATCAAGCTACTCAATATAAACTTCCTCTTCAAGATCTCCATTTAGAAATGCACATTTAAAATCCATCTGATAAACCTTATAATTCTTTTGGGCAACATAAGAAATAAATAATCTCACAGCTTCAATCCTAGCTACCGAAACAAAAGTCTCATCATAATCAATTACTTCCTTCTGAGAATATCCTTTACAAACCAATTTAGCCTTATTCCTCAAAAATTTTCCATCTTCGTTCAATTTATTCCTAAAAACCCATTTAGTCCCAATAACATTATTATTTTTAGGCCAAGAAAGTAAAGTCCATGTGTTATTCTTTTCTATCCGATCTAATTCCTCTTCCGTAGCTTTAATCCACCATTCATCTTTATATGCTTCAATTAGTGATGCCGGTTCAATTTGAGAAATTAAACATACCTCATCAGTTGCCAATCTTCTGCTTGTCTTCACTCCTTTATTCCTGTCTCCAATAATCTGATCTTCAAAATGATTTAACCTAACATACCTAGGAGTCTTTTGATTTTTTGTTCCACCACTCTAATCTTCAGTTACTATTGTTTTTTTTGACACTGCTAGAGTAACTAGTTCAACATTTTATTCTAGTGTAGGAGCTACCGGTTCAATTATGATCATTTCTACTTCCAGTTCTATGTCATAAGTTTGGATTCGACTTATGTTTAGCTCATCCACTTTGACATTAGTGCTCTCCATAATTCTCTGAAATCTTTTGTTATAACATCTACAAGCTTTGTTTTCATTAGAATAACCAATAAATATTCCTTCATCATATCCACGATCAAAATTTTCAATGGAATCATCTCTTTTCATATAGCATTTACTACCAAAGATTCTGAAATACTTAATTGTAGGTGTATGACCAAACCATAACTCATAAGGTGTCTTACCAATGTCTCCTTTGATATGAACTCTATTGAATGTGTATACCATCATTCTCACAACTTCTCTCTAGTATATATGAGGCAGATTAGCTTCCATCATCATAGTTCTAGCCACATCCAAGATAGTTTTGTTCTTCCTTTCCACAACTCCATTCTGCTGTTGTGTCCATGGTGCAGATAATTGTCTCCTTATCCCATTCTTCTCACAATAACAGTTAAATTCACTGGATGTGAATTCTCCACTATGATCATACCTTAAGCATTTAATCTTCAATCATGTCTCTATCTCAACTTTAGCTTTAAAGATTTTAAATTTTTTGAATGCTTCATATTTCTCCCTTAGAAAAGCAACCCACACCATTTTATAATCGTCATCAATGATTAGCATTAAATATCTATCACCCTGAAAACTCTTGATTTTAGCACGACCACAAAAATTAGTATGAATAAGATCAAGAACATCATTAGATTTGTCTTGTATACTCTTAAAAGAAGTTTTGACTAGCTTTCCCATTTTACATTCCTTACATACCAGATTATAGAGCTTCATAAACTTAGGTATATCTCTAATTGCCTTAGTAGAGCTGAGCTTTACAATGCAATCAAAATTCAAATGACACAATCTTTTATGTCATAGCCAACTCTCATCAATTTGTGCAATCAAACATGTATTCTCACTGGAGGTCAAATGAAATATGTTACCTTTAGTCTGAGTACCGGTTGCAATCTCCAATCTAGATCTATTAATAATCTTGCATTTTCCTGATGGTATGATGCATCAATAAGGATCTAGTCAACTATTGAGAGAGGGGGGGGGGTGAATCAATAGATAGAAAACTGATATAAACTTTTCACCAAATGAAAACAACCTCTCAAGTGAAACTCAAAACTGATTGGTTTAAACACTAAACTTCAAATGCAATATTATTGACAAGTTAAACCGGTTGACTGTTATAACAGACTAACAATAAAACATCTTCAAAACTCTCGAAACTTTATGACTAAATCATTCAAATACTTTACTGGTAGTAGTTAAAACATATTTCAGATTGTTGGTGGTTAACATAACATATCAAAGTGGATTTAGTAGTTAAGCAATTTAACCATAATAAACATAACCACAAAAGCATTCACCACTTGACACAATATTTTTGACATGGAAAACCAAATGGGAAAAACCACGGTGGGGATGAATACCCACAAGTATTCTGAACTCTTTTGAAGTTCACCCTGTTTAGAGCCTAGCCTGTTAAAGCTTTATAAAAGTCTTGTTAAGAATAGATCTTGTTAGGGACCACCCGGTTAAGGGATTGACTATAACGCCCTATTAGAAGAAATACCCTGTTAGGAGTAACCTCGGTAGAGGATTTGAAATCCAAGCTAATGGACCACCTGGTTAGAGGATTTAGATAACATTAAGCTTGTTAGAGCTTACCCAGTTAAGGGATTTGACTGTTGTAATTGTTAGAAAACAACAGGAGTTTGCTGATATGTTTGAATAGAACTACACCTACTTGTTTTGATCCTTTTCATTCTCCTATCTATCTTTACACATTCTATAGATACATCTCCTAGTTCGACAACCACACTCTCTTACTCTCAACCACAAATTGCCAACTCTACAACAAAACAAATCATCAACCTTATAAACAAAATAATAGGTTGGTAACACATCACAAACCTAAACATCTCACAGAGATTACAAATAAATTGGTTCAAGTATGACCGTTGGATTACATAACAAATTACTGCACATCATTCAAGATATCCTTGACCACTCCTTGATCGCTGCTTCATCAAAGACTGTAACTCACCACGCAGTTTCCATTACATGCAACGAACTTTCTCATTCCCAAGAAAAAAAATGTTATCTCAATGCACCAAAAACCTTTTGAAACTCTTCTCATACAACATGCATACATCATAATCATTATCGCTCACCATTAGATGATAAATTAATACAACTAATTCACCAAGCTCCATCAGTTAGGGTTTATCACATCAATAGGTAGGGTTTACCGGTTGATCTCACTTCATCTCTAGTAATGTCAGTTTCCTTCACAAGCTCACTTACTGGTTACAAAACAACATTATTACAACATCATTACAGGTTACAATTGACATCAATGACAACATAGAAGTTCATCAATGCAATCTTCATGCAAATGCCAATAATTGCCTCCTTTGGCATTGATTGCAATACAAGTATTAATACCCTTGATTTTTGTTGGCATTCTACACTCACATGAGAATGGTTGATGTTGTCACTGATGGCAACCAACCGGTAACAGGATTCTACAAGTTCACCAACAACACAAACATCATACACTAGCACCGGCAGACACAACAAGTTCATTCATCATCATTTAGTTTACACTGACAATAAAGCATACCGGCACTCAAGCCGACATGAGACAAAGTTTTGTTTATATGAATTGTATTGTAATGTAATTAATTATCTATAAGCCGACATGATGTATTGTAAAGACTCATATATGTATGAGATCTTATAGGTCATTTTGATATAAAAAATATATAGAATAAAAAAAAGGCGATTATGTAATAGATCATAGAAGATAGGTTATGTGAGCAAATATCATTTGCCGACAAGGTTTTTGGTTAAGGTTTCTGACTGAGCTTAAATTGGTACTAAATCAAGCATTGCAGATGCTATTTTGAGTAGTACATTGTGTTAGATTTAATTATCCATTTTGTAGTCAATGAGACTCTTTCATTGAGTAATGAGTTCTAGGCTGTTGGCCTTCCTGCATGTGCAGACCCCTATTGTAAGTAATATTTATTTATATTAGACAGTGAGTAAATATTGTGGGTCACAAATCCCACCGAGGTTTTTCACATACCAAGTTTCCTCATTAAAATATCTTGTGTTATGGTGTGCATTGATGTTGTTTATGTTATTTCTCTTTGCTACATTATTACTTGTTTACCGATACATTAGTTTGGGTTGCAAAGTTATAAATTAGTTCAAATATTCCATTAATCGGTTAGACACCGATTCACCCCCCCTCTCAGTGTCTTTGGGATTGTCATTACATCTAGCAATTGGTATTAGAGCCTGGTCCTCTATTTGCAAAATCCTAAGAGCTTGAAGAAGATTTTGAAACCAGTACCGATGGAGAGTTTGAGAAAATAGTTGCAAGGAGATCTTGAAGATTATGATGCAGAAAAATTGAAGAATATCAAACTTGAAGATTATCTGAGGGCTACCCAAGAATTCATTAAAGGACTTCAAGAGAACCTGGTTATAACACAAAATAAGAGGAAGCAACTTCATGAGCAAATGTATAGACATGATGATGAAAAGGAAACTCTTAGAGATATTGCAGAGAAGTTGAGGCAAGAGAACAATAACATGAAGAATGAAATGCAAGATCTAACCATGAGAATATGTAAGGATATTGAAGATAGGAAGAAGAATAAAGAAGACTTGATTAGGAGACTTAATGATGGAGCAAATGAAAATGTGAGACTTTGTCATGGAAATGATATGCTAAAGATAGATCTGATTCACATGCAACATGATAAAGAAGAGCTTATGAGACAAGTTGACATTCTGGAAAATGATTTGAACATTGCGAAGGAATACAAAGACAAATTCAAGAAAAGTTCAGAAAGGCTTGATGACATGCTGAAAAGACAGAAACCTAATGGAGATACAATTGGACTTGGATTTGAACATGGAGAAAGTTCTGGGACTACAAACAATCAAGATCACAACAAATTGGTAAGACAACCTAATGCTTATAAATTTAATGGGAAATGTTTTAATTGCAACAAATTTGGTCAGAGAGCAAATCAGTGAAGATTTAGAAATAATCAAAATACAAATTTACCCACCGGTCAATGTTCCAAATGAAATAAAGTTGGTCATAACTCATAAAATTGCAAAATGAATGTGAAATGCTATGTTTGTGGTAGATTTGGACATTTATCTAATCAATGCAGAACATAAACCAGTCAAGGATATGGAAAAGCTATTCAGAGGAATAATGTAACTTGTTATGCATGTAACAAGATTGGACATATTCCAAAATTTTGTAGAAGCAAGACTATATTGGAGAATGATAAAGGATCTAATAAGAAGGGAAAAGAAAAAGAAAATGAAATAAAGAAAGAATTTTCAAAACAATGGATTAAGAAGAGTTTTCAGAGAACTGATGAATCTATCTCTACATCGATAGAAGAGAGTAACCCTCCACCGATAGGAGATTCTTCATCAGAATAAGGAATAATCCTTATGGGGTATGGCAGCAAATTGAAAATCATGCATTCTACCCTTGGTTGATGGTAAGAAGTTATATTTCTTCTTTACCGGCAGATATGTTAAGATTTGACTTAACTGGCAAGCATTTAATGTGGTTGTTGGAGAAAATTTTGGTTATAAAGCACCAGATAAACCTCATTTCAATCCACCAAGCATCCAAGCATTCGAAGAGAGTGCAAATTGAGCAAAGGCATTTTAAAGGTGAAGAAGCAAAGATCTTTTAGGGCATTCAAGTATTTCACAAGTCAAAAGGTATTTATCTTTTGCAATGGCATCTTCATCCTTTGTACTTGAATTCATTGCAAACCCTACTATGGTAGAGAATATTAAGTACCCTAGACCCATTTTTAAAATCTTGAGATTGCTAAGCAAGATGATTCCATCGGAGGCTTTTCTAATATTCCGAAAGGATTTGCTTTTGCCAAAGACCCGAGGATTTATAGTCACTACAACATAGAGAATTTAGGGTCTAGTAATTTGAAAAACATTTACAAAGATGTTATAACTGATGAAAAAGGTTTAGTCAAGCGAGAGCATAAGATTGTTGAGGATTTAGGATTTGTTGAAATTATGAACATCTCTGAATTTATGGATGAGATAGTTCATCTTGTACTAAGCAGGGTTCATGGGGAGTTTATGTGGCTAGACTCTATTTTTAAAATCACTAAGGAAGCAATCAAGGCAGTTACTGGTTTACCCTCAACCGGTACTAGGCTGGACAAAAGGAAGAAGATACCAAAGAAGGGTGTTATGGACCTAACTGGAGCTACATTTGACAACATATCTCTTAGGGTTAGTGATATCATTGATGCAAATGTGAAATATGTGAGCATGGTATTTGGATACAAAGTTACTCATGCAAATAGGTTAAATTTTGTTTCTATCTTGTGTATACATAGTGCATATGAAATGGTTAAGAATAATGCTAGAATTGACATCTGTGAGTGGCTAAGGATGAACTGCTAGATAACTTGAAAAAGATCAAGGGTGATAAGAAGGGAACATTCCATTTTGGGAATCTACTTGTGTGTTTAATGTTTTACTTCACAAAGAAGATACCCGACATTGGTTACAAGGACTTTGCATATGACATCCTTGTTGGTAGAAATATCATGGAAGCTATTACCTGCATAGGTGCTAACAATGATGACATGGTAACAACCTATTTCAAAAACTTTCAAACTAAGATGAAGGCTAGAGAAAGGATACTGCAGAGTATTGTGGATAAGTATGACGAGCAAATATGTTTTGTAATCAAAAGAGATGAAACATGGATGGAAGTTGTTACTCCTAGAACCATTTGTATAATAGAGATGGGATATGAAGTAGATCTGAAAATTCTTGAAGCTTATGCAAAGATACTTCTTGATGCACCAAGGGAACCTTCTGAAGAAATCTTTAGCAATGCTGACACTATTGAGAAGACAATTGGTATTCAAAAGTAGAGAAAAAGGAGAGAAAAATTCATGAGAGATGCATCCAAATTAGTCGAGAAAGTTAAGGAAAATGTAATGAACTTAAGTTTTATTTTTGGTAGTGAACTGGAAGGACTCAAACCGGTAGCTCATGTTTCACCAGTTGTCACTTCTTCTGATACAGACAGTGATAAGGTAGCAGAGTTCAAAAGAGTTGAAAGGAAGAATAGGAACCCTTCACTGGTACCTTCTCCTTCTCCTAAAAGGACAAGAACATTGAGGAAGAAACAATAGGCTGTGAGAGAGCCCAAAAAGAAGTTAACTTTGAAGAAGAAATAAGAACCTAAGGCACTGGATACCCTTACACCAGAGGAACAAGTAAATGAAATTACACAAGAAGGTAATCTTAGAAATGTGAACAAACTTTGTCATTCTTTCAAGGATTCTAATAAAGACATGATAGAGCAAGCATTATTTTGTATCTTGACATCTACAAGAAAGTTTTGATTGAGGTTGTAGATGATCTGCCTAATGACTTATATTTGAGGTTAGAGGCTAAAAGAATTTTGGTTATGGAACTGGAAAAAAAGTTAAAGGTTGAAGCACTATTGGCGGTTCACCCTGTTAATTCTAGGGAGGAGATTGATGAACTAATTTCTGAATCCAACTAGTCATTTTTTGTGAGTGGTCACCAACAAGTCAGTCTAATGGTCGGGAGAGTGAAAGAAATATCAGATGAAACTGCTGACAAATAGGACATATTTTTTGTTGAAAAAGAAAAGAAAGAAGAAAGGGATGGACAAAAAATGGATGTCTTTTGCAAAGGTATATCAAAAAGATAAAAGTAAAGATAAAATTGGTAGTGTACTTGTTATTAAGGTAAAAGATAACCTTTCTCCACCAGCACAGAACACCCCACCAATAATTCAGGGACACCGATACATACTAACAGTCAACTAGAAAAGAAGGCCGAAGAAATAACACATGATGATACTAATCTGGATTTTGAAATTCTCTTTACCATGAATGTAGATACACAGGATTTTAATATTATTATGCATAAAGATACTTCAGAGGTTAAGACAGCTAATGCTATGAACGTTGAGATCTTTGAGTCATCGGTTAACACTACCGACTCTCAAAACATTGAAATACCAGCGAAAGCTAAGAAACTTGACACTGAGAAACTAGCAAAAGAAGAGGTACATACACAGAGTGAGAAACCAGTAGCAACTGTAAATAAAGAGGTAATAAATGATGGAAACAAGGAAGAAATTGTTAAGGTAATTGGTCTAGTGTCTGATGAAAAGAAAGTTATTACAGAACCTAGCACATCCACTGTAGATTTCAGACCTATAAATGTAACTGATGTAATTTTAGATTCAATAAGGAGGATCACAGATTGCAACACATTAGCATTTAAGGCCATTGATGACACATTGCCTATTTTGAAAATGATTGCACCAGCATGTAAGATAGATCATATTGATGGTTCTTTGGGTAAATTGATGCATTGTCCAAATTTATTGCTTCAAATGTTCTAAGCATTGTCCAAATTTATTGCTTCAAATGTTCTAACTATAGATAAGGTTAATGAAGAAACTATTAAGGAAAGGGTGAATAAAGGAAAAGGTGAATTCTTTGACAAAACTATCAAGGACTATATTGAGCATATTGATTCCTTATTATCAGTACTTAATTCCACAATTTTGGAATACAAAGAATTATATAAGGAAGCCTGCAAGCCTCGCCACCTGACCGGAGACATTGATGAGGAGATTAAGAAAACACAAAAGGAGATAGATGACATAGCAGATAATATGATAGGTTCTTTGGAACTTAGCTCAGTTTCTGAACAAGAAATGGCAGTTTTTGAAGAAAAGATTAAGAATTTGGAAAAAGAAAAAGAAAAGATAAGGATGAAGGCCCGGGAGCTGAAAAACAAACTTGGTCCAAGATTGGACAACCTTACAACTCAGCAGGTTGAGCTATCTAAAGCAACAATTCAAGGAGACCGATCACCAGAGCAACAGATGCATGATCTGACCAGTATGATCCGATAGATCGAAACCATTATTTTTGATAGTAATAAATTCATGGAGAGCCTGAATCTAATTTTGGCGGATCTCTTTCAAATTGTACACAACCGGTTACAAGCTCTGAGGTAGAATTTTGTACTCTTTGATTCTTTTTGACATCCTGTCATTGATGCCAAAGGGGGAGTAGTATGGAGAAAAATGCATAGAAGAAATCACTTGCTCAGGGGGAACACACTCTTTTCTGGGTATCAGTTTTGGACAACACTTTTTGGATTTTTCTCATGAGTGTTGCCATCAGTGCCAAAGGGGGAGATTGTTGGCATTCTACACTCACATGACAATGGTTGATGTTGTCATTGATGGCAACCAATTGGTAACATGATTATACATTTTCACCAGCATAAAAAAATAACATACACCGACACTAGCAGCAGGCACAACAAGTTCATTCATCAGCATCTAGTTTACACTGACAATAAAGAATACTGATGCTCAGGTCGGCATGAGACAAAGTTTGTATATATGAATTGTATTGTAATGTAATTAATTATCTATAAGCCAACATGATGTATTGTAAAGACTCATATATGTACGAGATCTTTTAGGTCTTTTTGATATAGAAAATATACAGAATAGAAAAAATATGATTATGTAATAGATCATAGAAGATATGTTATGTGAGCTATTGCATGTGCTATTTTGAGAAGTACATTGTCTTTGATTTAGTTATCCATTTTATAGTCAGTGAGACTCTTTCATTGAGAAGTGAGCTCTAGGTTTTTGGTCTTCCTGCATGTGCAGGCCCCTATTGTAAGTAATATTTATTCATATTGGCCAGTGAGTAAATATTGTGGGTCACAAATCCCACTGAGGTTTTTCCCTTACCGGGTTTCCTCGCCAAAATATCTTGTTTTAAGGTTTGCATTTATGTTGTTTCTGTTATTTCTCTTTGCTGCATTATTACTTGTTTACCGATGTTGGGACCTATAAAATCTTGAGGGTTTAGGGTTTTTGCTTTATCATGAAAGCATTTAGAAAAATTAAACCTTTGTTGTGCATTATTATAATTCATATTGAACTTGAACCCTTGAACCTTTTTGGTTCAAGGTTCAAGGTTCAATCATTTCTCTTGCGTGAGTCGTGGCTCTATAATGTTTTTTAATAAGCAAGTGAGAATGTGTTATGTCAATTTTGAACCATTTGCAAATCAGTTCAAGGTTCAAGGTTCAAAATGTCCCTTTCTTTTGATTAAAGGTCTTTGCTAGTTACTTTTTCCACTTAAGTGGAAGGGTTTGTGCATCATCAAGAGGGGCCCCCTTTTAAAGTCTAGGCCTGGGTGGATTCTGATAAGTTTTTAATTTTTCCCATGTCTAGTGTCTTTTCCTATGTCTTTGTTGGGTTTTCCTAAAGATCGAGCAAGTTTCTTTAGATCTCGCAACTGTCGTTATACCACAACATAAAAGTGCTTGATGGTTATCACCTCCAACTTGGTGATAAACCACTAGCGGTGAACCATGGTCAACAATTAATGTAAGTAGTTTAGGCAAATAAAGATCCGCATGCATTTGGGGAGGCATCAAAGTTTTATAAACAATGCAATGGCACATGTATAGTCCAGGCCCAGACCAAAACCATCCTCTCTACATAGTCCAAGGAAGAAATTTAAGTTGCCAGTGCTACCAAGTATTGACAAAGGCTTTTTCATGCTACACCAATGACCCATTAAGAGGTACAGAGTGTTGAAATATGCCATCGGCCATCGGGTTAGCATGTTTGGAGAGGTCCCGATGACCTAATGGAAAGGCCTAGACATGGTCCATTTATCCCACATTGGCCACGGGGAAGAGCATTTTAGTATTTAAAGGCAAAGCCCCATACATATTAAGTGTCAAGTAGCAGCTCAAAAGTGGTGGGCCCCCCACATGCATTTCAAAGTGCCCAAATTTTGTAGCGAAAAGGCAAAATAACCAGTGAGAAAGTTAGGTAGATCAATGGTGATCACAAAAGATCTAATGATTGTCACTATGTCACAACATAATTATTCTCACCAGATATCACCATGACCTGGCAACAAAGCACGTGTCAAAAAGGGGTGAGCAGTTCAGGATAAGGATTGAGCATGTTTGAGCTAATCGAATGACCATCACTATATCACCATGTGAAAGTGCTCGATTGTTAATAGCCACAACTTGGCGACTGATGAGGTAGCAGACAAGTGATGAACACATGGTGACATTGTGGCACCAAAGAGAGCTTCTTAGGAGAGGCTAATGATCGAGAAAATCACTGAAATCCAATAGTAAATCCAAGGTAGATTAATAGTGGGGTGAAATTCTGGGGATAACCATGACTGTTGCTATACCACGGTTGTGAAGTGCCTAGATTTAATACCCTCGTGACAGGTGGCACCAAGGTGGACTCTAAGCAAATCATGAGATGCCACATAGTGAAATGCAGTTGATGAGGTGGAAGGTCCAGTGGTAACATGAGGAAGATAGGTGGCATGTCATCAAAATGAACATCGAGCAGACCTTGGCTTTGATGGACCTCTAAATAGACTCACCAAAGGCATTAGTTTCATGGACATGAAAGGTGTCGATGAAACTAGGGTTTTGATAAGACATGAAAACAATTGGCCGAAGAGGAAGTTTGGCCAAAAGAATGATGTCAAACAAACCAAACCAAGTGGTGGGTCTGATGGTGTTGACATAGCAGATGAGGCCGCGCTCAGATGGATCAGGTGGAAAACCAAAGGTTGATTCATGGCAGACCCGACAGATAGGTGGTGCCCAGGTAGATCTCAGAATGAATCAGGGGGTGCCAAGTGGTGACATGCAACAAAGAGGGGAGTAGATTAGCTAAGGTAAAGTCCTAGTAGGTTAAGAAGATCTGACTATTAGGCAAGATGATCCAACGGTTGTCACCATGTCACAATGGGAATAGGATCACCAAATATTCCTTACGACTTGGCAACAAAGCATGTGTGGAAAAGCAAAGCGAACAGGCATTAAGCATCGAATAGGTTGAGGGAAGATCTATGGCCATCGCTATATCACCATGTGAAAGTGTCCATTGGTTATCACCTGCGACATAGTGACTGGTGAGGTGGTAGTTGAGGTGCCCATCTAGATGGATCCAAGGGCAAATCAAGAAGTGCCACATGTTGGGCCCGTTAGAAGAGAAAGTGATAGAGGGAGCCGCTCAGGCGAGGTAAAGGTCAGGCAATTCAAGACAGATCAATGGTGATCCGAGGGAGATCAATGGTTGTCACCAAGTCATAACAAAAAGTTGCTTGATGGCTAATAGTCACAACTTGGTGACCAAGTGGTGGGGCCCGATGGAAAAGAAGAGTAGTTCAGAAGAAACAAAGAGCTTCATTCTGGTGGTGAGTCTAGACGGTGTTGAGGTGGTAGGATAGGGACCTCAAAGCTAATTAGGGGGTGCCACGTGATGGTGATGCATGGCATAGATCTACACAACAAGATTCAAAGGTTTAAAATATAATTTGAGACTGTGGTGAAAAGGCAGAAAATTAAATGACTGACCTGCAGAGGGATTGATGGCTAAGGATTGTTTTTTTGTCCAAATATAGATTTGTCATATATCATTGGAAAGCTCTCGATCTGAGGAATCTGATTCTACAGTCAAGTGTAGCCTATGAAAAGTATTTTTGGGGTAGTGACCTCAGGATCTCAGAAGTTATTTCTCAGTCAGGAAGATTAGATTTTCTATAGGCCAAGTTGTGTGAAATAGTTAATGCTGAAAGATAGGGTAGTTTCCATTGTTAGAGAATGAAATCTGATTTTTTTGTCCCTTCCTTCTTATTTGAGAGTCTTCTCATTTTGTAGAGGTTCTAGATTTTTTTTGTGGGCAAAGGTTCCATAATCTTGGTTTCCATTCTTCTGAGTTTTTCCAAGTTTGTACAGTGTAATGTCTTCTTTCAAGTAATAGAGTATCTTCTTGTTGTAGATGTTTTCTATTGCAAGTCACATATATGTAAGGCATATATAAATTTTATTGGATTGTCTTTAGGCCTTTTTTTATTTTCAATAAATCTAGTCTTCAAGGGAGTTTGGGTTTGTCCTCTCAAAGTGAGAGTGTAATGGTTGTTCTTAGGTACTCTTCAAGGAAGAGTTAAAATTCTATAAATAATCATTTTGGATTCAAGATAATGTCTGGATATGTATGATCCTTTGTTTGAGTTTAGAATGTATTAATGACAGGTATTAATACAGGGATATCTTTCTTAATAAATTGGATTTGCAATAGAGGTTTTCATTTGTAGATTGATGTATGACTCCATGCCCTTGGATAAGGCACTGATCGTGCAGATTCTGGTGATTCTCAGAGAGTTTTAATAATCAAATATCCTTTTACTTTTATGTTTGTAGTTTTGGTTGTTCTACCTATCTTATGCTCTAATCTAGTTGAGATGTCAATGTAGATCTAGCCCATCTGCAGTAATCTCCTTGTTGTTGAGCCTTTTTGAGCTGATGCCATATATCTATACCTAGTTCTATTTTATGCATCAAAAGGGTGTCCCCCCCTAGGTCTAGTAGAACCTAAAGTGTAGGATGATCATTAGGATCCTATGTTATGTTGTCCAGGCCCTGAAGCTTTTCATTGATTGAGATTGGCTATTTCATAGATAGTTTGAAGGTGAACTTGGGTTTCTCTTTTTTGAGAACAACAACCAGTACATTAATTTGGGTTGCAAAGTTATAAATAAGTTCAAATATTTCATTAACCGATTAGATAGTGATTCAGTCCCCTCTCTCAACATCTTTGGGACTATCATTACATCTAACAATTTCTATGATTGTGAATAGGAATTTTGGTTTACATTTTACCATGTACTCTCCTTCAAATAAGTCTCCATTGCTTCAGCTAGTAATTGGCTATAGATCTTCTCTTTATCAATCATATGGATCATCTCCCCAATCATATAGTTCTTTTCCCCATTTGACAACAATGCCAAAGTGAAAGTAAAACATGCAATGCCAAACTTCAGTGTTCAGCATCATCAACGTGCAACTTGATGCTCCCCCTATGGAATAAGTGCACTCTACACCAATCCTGCTTCAAGATTTTCCAATTTTCTCTGGGACTGATGTACTCCATATCATGCTCAATTGACCTCATGTAGAGGTACAACCCCTAGCTAGCCTCTAAGATACTCAAAAGTAGTCTTAGGTAGAGGTTTTGCAAAGATGTCTACTAGTTGCTCCTTGGTAGATACATGCTCCAATAATACATCTTTACTCTACACTTTTTCTCTCAAGAAATGATATTTCAGCTCAATATGCTTGGTTCTAGCATGTAAAATAGGG
This sequence comes from Cryptomeria japonica, assembly GCF_030272615.1. Classification (NCBI taxonomy): domain Eukaryota; kingdom Viridiplantae; phylum Streptophyta; class Pinopsida; order Cupressales; family Cupressaceae; genus Cryptomeria; species Cryptomeria japonica. Next base: position 604,888,187 of record NC_081415.1, read on the forward strand.
TTCTTTGAAATATTAATTGCACTGGTGTTATGACATAAAATCCTTATTAGATCTATAATCTTCATCTTGAATCCTTCTAGAATTTGTTTCATCCAGATTGCCTGGATACAATTCATATATGCTACAACATATTCAGCTTCAGCAGTGGACTGTGATATACATCTCTGCTTCTTGGTGCTCCATGAAAAAAGTCTTCCTCCAAGAAAGAATGCACCACTGGTTGTGCTCTTCCTATCATCAACATTACTTGCCCAGTCTGCATCTATATAAACCTTCAAATCAAAGTTACCTACATATGGATACCATAATCCATAGTCAAAAGGACCTTTCAAATATCTGAATATCATCTTGGTTGCTATTAAATGTGTCTCCTTTAGATTCTTCTGAAATCTAGCAACTAAATCAACTACATGAGCAATATCTAGTCTCTTGTGAACAACATAATGCAATTTCCCTATCATTGACCTATACTCCTTTTCATCAACACATGTGGCTTAATCCTCCTTAGACAAATTACAACCTGTAACCATTGGTGTTCCAACTGGTTTATAGTCACTGATTCCAAATGCCTTTAACACCTCTTTCACATATTTAGATTGTGTGATAAAAATACCACTCTTCATCTGCTGAATTTGCAAACCTATGAAGAATTTTATATCTCCCACTAGAGACATTTCAAATTCATTTTTCATTTCATTTGCAAATTCATTGCTCATGTCATCATTGCCTTCAAATATGATATCATCCACAAACACTTCACTAACTAGTATCTTATCTACTTCAGATTTGAGATATATGTTGTTGTCTTCACTGATTCTCTGAAAACCTATCTTCATTAGGTGTGAATGTATCCTTTCATACCATGCTCTCGATGCTTGCTTCAAACCATATAGTTCCTTGTGCAATTTACATACCATATCTTTTTCATCATTCAAAGCATAACCATCTAGTTGCTCAATGTATACTTCTTCCAGTATTCCATTTAGAAATGTAGACTTCACATCCATATGATATACTTTGAATCCCTTATATTATGCAAAAGCAATTAAAGTCCTAACACCTTCCAATATATAAATTGGTGCAAAATTCTCACCATAGTCTTCTCCTTCTTCCTATGCATAACCTTTGCATACCAATCTAGCTTTGTTTTTTACTACTACTCCATCTTCATTTAGTTTGTTCTTGAATACCCATTTAGTACCCATCACATTTTTATTCACTGGTCTGGGTACTAGGGTCCATGTGTTATTCTTCTCAATTTTATCAAGCTCCTCCTCCATATCTTTGATCCAGTGATCATCTCCAAATTCTTCCTTACTAGTTCTAGGCTCAATAGTGGAGATCATGCAAGAATTCTCTCTAATTCTTCTTCAGGTTAACACTCCAACATCCTTATCTCCAATAATATGGTTAGGATTATGATTGAGTCTCACATACCTCATAATAATATGATCATTATCTTTAGGTTCTTCTTCTTCATTATCATCATCTTCTGAATCTACCTGTTCTAGTTGAACTAGTACAACAATATTATCTTTACCAGGTCTAGGTTTCACTAGTTTTGGTTCCAAAAATAGAATGCAAGGATCTTCTTCCTTTTTCCCCACAGTGGTTTCCCCAAAGACTTTAGAATACTCATCGACTTGAACATCATCACTTTCAATGATTCTCTGTGTTTGGTTATTGTAACATTTGTAGGCTTTACTCTTGGTGGAGTAACCAAGAAATATGCCTTCATCATTTTTAGCTGAAACTTGCTAATATAGTCACCTCTCTTAATAAAACATTTACTGCCAAAAATCTTAAAATAACTAACATTAGGTGATCTACCATATTAGTATTCATAAGGAGTTTTATCCTTACCTCTCTTTACCAGTATCCAGTTCATAGTGTAGATAGTTGTGCTAACAGCTTCTCCCCAGAATGTTTTTGCAGTGCCTCCTTGTATCAACATCATTCTAGTAGCATCAACAACTGATTGATTATTCCTCTCTGCAATACCATTATGTTGTTGTGTCTTCAGTGTAGAAAGTTGCCTTTTGATACCATTTTCATCACAATATCTAGTGAATTCCTCTGAAGTAAATTCACCACCTTGATCAATCCTCAGACACTTTATCTTCTTGCCGCTTTCCTTTTTAGCTAAGGCCCTGAATGCCTTGAAATTACTAAAACATTTTTTTTTATCCTTCAAGAATGTGACCCACATCATTCTTGAGCAATCATCAGTGAAGATCATAAAATATCTATCACCTTAAATACTTTTAGTCCTTATGGGTCCACAAAGATCTGTATGAACTAGATCTAATAATTATTCTTTTGAGCTCTAAATAGGGAAGGGATACAATGAACACCATTTTGAATTTCACTCGAAATTGCACGTTGGAGTCTTTCATTTTTCAGAAGTGGGTTATTGAAAATATTACCAGCATATAGAGTAAATAGAGAGACCTGGAGTATAAGATTCACAATTTGATCAAGGAAACTAATTTGAGGAAAAAGAATACTAAGGTGGAAGATGTGATTAGAATTTTCAAAGATAATATCAAGGCTGATAATGAAATTATCATCAATCGAGTTGTTAAAACTGAGAAGGCGTTGAGGAATTTTATGAATCACAGTCTTGAGGTCTTGAGGATCTTGTCTCAAAACATGAATGCCTTGGTGGATTACTTGGAGAGGAAACAATAGAATAAGGATATGGTAATCGTTGATGATATGCTGACCTCCAGCTCTACTCCACAAATCTCTAGGTGAAGAACTAGGCAGACGACCAATGATTTGGAGACAAAGATGAAAGACATTCAGCTGAAGCAGGAGAACAAAGATCTGAGAGAAGCCTCTATGGCCATGATGTTGTTGGTTAAGAATGCAAAGGATTCAATTAAAATTTTTATTTGATATGTAATGCTATTTTTTGGCTGCCAGTTTCTCGCTTGCTCTGTGCTATCCTTTTCTCCTAGCTGCTGGTTTTATTGCTGGATTTTTTACAGCTTTTATATCTAGGTCTTGTTTTCTCTAGTTTCTTTCATGCTTATCCTTCATATTGTAAGTGGGTTTTGGGTCCCTTAAAACCTGATTTTCCTTATTCAATAACAAATGTTCTGCTGAAAAAGATTTTCTCTTAGAAGTTGAGGATGTCATCTTTCCCAACTAACATTCCTTACATAGAGCATTCACCGATTTTTCCAACTGAGGAAAACCTCTCACTAACTTGGACTTACTCACTTTGACAATGATATCAAAATTTATATGGCAAAATCTCCCATGCCAAAGGCAACTATCATCTATTTTAGCAATTAAATAGTTATTGACTTTAGAATTCATGTGAAATGGGTTACCTTTTGTCTGCTTGTTGGTTGCAATTAATTCACCTTTTCTCCCATAGATTTTGCACATTCCATTCTTGAATTCCAATGGATAACTTTTGTCATTGAGTTGAGCAACCCTTAAAAGATTGTGCTTTAATTCTTCAACCCAATAGACATCATCTACACTGCTCTTTCCATTAAGAGAAATAATTCCCTTTCCTTTTACCATGCAGTGTGAGTCATTTCCAAATCTCACAACTCCTCCATCAAATTCCTTAAAATTAAGAAATTTACTCTAGTCACTGGTCATGTGGTGTGAACAAGCACTATCTATGATCCAATCATCAAAATTATCCATGTGAGAATCTAATGCTTCCTAATTGGATGTTTCCTCTTTAATGGCAACAAAGATAATGTCTTCATTAGCATCTCCCTCAGATTTCACATCAGTGATACCACCATCAACTGCAATGAGATAATCTCTTTTGTGTTTTTCTTTTGTACTTCTTGAACTTCTCATGCTTATGCTCATTATCACCATTAGGACAGTTAGCTGCAATGTGTCCAATCTTGTTACATGCAAAACATTTCAAAGGTAATTTATGTCTGTACTTACTGGTACCTCTAGGAAACTGCTTGGCCAACAATGCTTCAAGCTCAACCAAACTGTCTTTATCATCAACTTCTCTGTTGGATCTAGATTCATAATTGTGACTAACATCTCTACTTTTCCTCATAGGAGGGTTAGAAACTGAAGCTCTAAATGTAGATTCATATTTTTTAACACTACCATCATAACCATTTAATTCAAATGTAGTAAGCTTACCAATGATAGAGTCAAGAGTTACCTTAGTTTTGTCAATAGATTTTAGCTCCTAAATGGCTGCAACTCGGATAGCGTAGACCGGTAAAATGGTTCTCAAAACCTTGCTAACCACTATGGCATCTTCCAATTTACCACCAACACTCTTTATCTCACCAACTATCTCTTTGATCCTCTGACCATACTGTTGTATATTCTCACCTTCAACCATCTGCATGTCATCAAATTTTCCTCTCAGACTCTCTTCTTTGGAAATTTTCACATGCTTATCACCACTATAGATCTCTTCAAGTTTCTTCCACACCTCAAAAGCAATCTCCAAACCATGGACATAAACATACTCTACATCAGAAAAAGAACTGACAATGGCCTCCAATGCTTGATTATTTTCTTGTTGCTCTTTCTTCTGATCATCAAAACCTAAGTGGAGTAAAGAAGCTTATTTTCTTGTTGCTCTTTCTTCTGATCATCAAAAACATTAGGCACCTCCAATTTGCCAAGATTTAGTGTCTAGGGGTTGCATACTAGGATGGCCTCGTCTATGTTACCATTAAATAATTAAAAAATGTCCCAACCCCTTTCTTTCATGAAGGCATCCCTACACCCTCCCTCTCTATTAGTGAAAATAGTTCTAAAATGATCCTGCTTTGTGGATCCCTCAAACAATTCTAGCAGGTCTTGGTATAGGCTCCTGACTTGTTTGGTTTGCCTTCATGCACTTTCTTCCAATTTTTTCTCAACCTCATGTTGTAGTTCTTTAGTGGTCATAGAAGGAGCAAGAGGAGTAGGGGGTTGTGCTCATGGTTGCTATGCCTGAGCTAACAATTCTCCTTTGGATTTCTTCTTCGAGAGCCTTGCAGGCTTGGGGGGCATTTATTTAACTTGAGCAACCTCTTGTGGAGTTTGCATGTAAGGGGGTTATCCCACAATAATGGTTCCCACTTTTTCCAACGAAGAAAATTGGTAGAGGTGGGGAAAAAAATTTGTGGGGTTTTCGAATGAATTGGGGGTGTTCGAGCAAACCCCCCTGTAGAGTTTGATCGAACCCACCATCGAACATAGGTTCGATCAAACCCCAAGTGGGTTTGGGGGTTAGATCGAACCCATTTAAATATTTATACTAAAATTTTAAAACTTAGAAAAACGTTTGAAATTTGTTAGAAAAACATTAGAAAAATTAAAACTTAGAAAAATATTACAAAACTTAATTTAATGTTTTGATTTAACATCAATTTGTTTATTAAATAAATAACTATATATGTATTTTTTTCAACTATTTAAAAAAATGTTATGAAAATCTTAGAAAACTAAGGTACTAAATTAAAACTTTGAAAAATATTAAGAAATACATTAGCAAAATTAAAAATTAGAAAAATGTTACAAAACTAAATATAATAAATTAAAACATTAGAAAAATTAAATAATGAATTTAAATTTAGAAAAACATTATAAAACTTAGATAATAAATTTAAACAAATTAGACAAAGTAAAACCTCTATGACCCCTTTTCACATCCTATTACACACACAACATGACCCCTTAGGTCCCCTTAAGACCACATATGCCCCTGATGACACTATATGTCCCCTTAGGACCATAGATGATCACATAGTGGACCCTAAGAGGTCATATGTGGTCCTAATGGGTCACACATGTGTTCTAACACATGTGTGACCCCTTAGGACTGCATATGACCCCTTATAAAATCCTAGTGTGTACGACATACCCCTTAGTGCATCACATAGTTTCCTAAGGGGTCACGCATGTGTTAACAAATGCGTGATCCCTTAGGACCACATATGACCATTTATAACATCCTAGTGTGTATGACGTACCACTTAGGATCACATAGTGTCCTTGTTGGTACTTGATTGAAGATTGCATTGGTGAACTATTGTATTATCATTGTTGTCAATTGTAATCATTAATGATGTTCTTATGATGTTGTTTTGCAACTAGTAGGTAAGAAAGTGAAGGAAATAGGTATTAGTTTAGAAGTAGTGAGATCAACCGGTCACCCTACCTGTTGATGTGCCAAATCCTAACCGGTGGATCTTGGTGAATCAGTTGTATTGATTTATGATCAAATGGTGATCGGTAATGATTATGCCACGTATGCATGTTGAATGTGATGAGTTTCAAGTGGTTTTTGGCACATAGGGATAATGGTTTTATCTTGGGAATGAGTGAATCCACTGCATAAAGAGGAAACCATGTGATGAGTTATAGGAATCAATGAAGTGGTGATCAAGGAGAGATTGAGGTTGTCTTGGACAATGTGCTGATGATTGCTATGTAATCTAATGGTCATACTTGAACCAATTATTTGTAATCTCTATGAGATCTTAGGTTTGTGATGTGTTACCAACCTATTATTTTTCTTATAAGATCGATGAGTTGTTTTGTTGTAGTGTTGGAAATTTTGGTTAAGTGTCACTGTGATTGATTGCCAAGCCAGAAGGAGTATTTGTAGCATGTGTGAAGGTAGATAGGAGAATGAAAAGGATCTAATCAAATAGAGCAGTTCTATTTACCAGATCAGCAAACCCTTGTTGTTCTTTAACAATTACAATATTTAAATGCCTTAACTGGGTAAGATTTAACAAGCTTAGTGCTATCTAATTCCTCTAACCAAGTGATTCATTAGCTTTGATTTCAAATCCTCTATCGAGGTTACTCCTAATAGTGTATTGCTTATAACAGAGCATTATAGTCAATCCCTTAATCGAGTGGTCCCTAACAGGATTTGTTCCTAACATGACATTTTGTAAAGCTTTAATAGGCTTGGCTCCTAATAGGGCGAAGTTTAGAATAATTGTGGGTATTCATCCCCACCGTGGATTTTCCCATTTGGGTTTCCACATTAAAAATCATTGTGTCGAGTGGTGAATGGTTTTGATGGTTATGTCTTGATATGGTTAATTTGCTTAACTATTAAATCCACTTAGTTATGATAAGATGACCGACAGTAATTTGAAATGTGCTTTTACTATTGTTAGTAGAGTATTTTGATGTTTTGGGAGTTTCAGAGATGTTATTCTATTATGCCATTCACCCAGTAAACTATCAGTGCTATTGCAGTTTGTCGCTCAGTGATGAACTAGTTAGTTTAGCAATTGACTTGTGAGATTATTTTTGAGTTTGGTGAAAGTTAAGTCAATTTTATATCTATTGATTCACCCCTCCTCTCAGTAGTTATCTAGATCCTTATTGATTCATCATATCATCAGTCCTAAGGGGTCATATGTGTTGGCCATTTGGTGGAATTTATTGTGTTGCATTGATGTTTTGTCATTGATGCCAACACTAGTTGTTTGGATGCTTTATTGGCACCCTTCTGGTCCCAATAGGCTGAGTGGTTTCTGGTTGATTTGGATCCAACATGATTCGATAGGATTTGGTATAGTTTGGTGATGGAATTATCTTGTTCATGATACTCATGCTCATATTCAGTCAGTTGGTTTTGGTCTGGTGGTCTGATGCTATCTTGCTTGCTTAGAAGCTTAGTTTCTGGTTCCGGTGAGGGTTTCACCAGTAGATCTTTGATGAATTGCGTAAGTGGTGTTGGTGTAGTTTCAAGTGGAGTTTTAGGATGTTGTTGCTAATCTTGTTCAAGACTTGGTGGGTAGAGATTATTGTTGTAGCCTATGGACCTATACTAGATCCCAGTTGATCTAGGTTATGGATCGACTTTAATGTAACATGTGGATTCAACCTCTTGATGTATTTCCAGGATGTCTTACATTTTAGATATTATTTGTTTGGTCTAAGGTCGACATGGTTGTAATTATGTAATTGGTTTATTGTTTGGTGGCCGACCTGATTGTTTATGGTGGAGGGTTTGTATATATAGATGTAAGATATCATTGTAGATCATCATGGTTATGTTAGAGGTCATGTTCAAGGAATGTAATGTGTGAATAATATAACATCATTCAAGAAGAGGAGTTGGTCGATCATTGAAGATCGAATTGGGTTTATGTAAGAGGATTTAGTTCTCTAGTATTGAGCTTAACCGGAATTGTAGTCAGGCATAGGTGATTCTATCTTTTACAGTTCAACACTGTTAGGATTCCCACAGATACTTAGAGGGGGGGTGAATCAGTATCTAACCGGTGTATAGAATTTCTTATCTTAAAACATGCATAATATATTATAACAATGTACTGGTATGCAAGAAATAATGTAATGAACATAATTAAAAGCATCCACATGAAAAGCACACAATAACACAAGGATTTAACGAGGAAACCTAGTGTGGGAAAAACCTTGGTGGGATTTGTGACCCACAATATTCACTTACTGGCCAATAAGAGAATATTACTTACAAGAGGGGCCTGCACATGCAGGAAGGCCAATTGCCTAGAGCTCACTGCTCAATGGGAAGTCTCACTGACTTACAATGTGGATTATACAAATCCAATAACTTGTACTAGTTTACAATAGCATCTATAATGCCTGATCTAGTATCGGTTTGTGCTTTGTTCTTTACATAAAACCTCTAAGCTATATTTCACATGATAGGTTTGCCTAATATCTTCTTCTTTTCACTTACACCACTTTTTTCTTACTTACCAAATGTCTACAATGATCTCTTTTATATATAAGAGTCATTTTACAATGATATCAAGTTGGATTACAAAGTTTTTACAATAATAAACAAAATATAATATAACAAAATCCTGTCGGCCTTTGTGCTGGTATACTTCCTTTCTCTGTGCCAGTGTCAGTGTTCTGAGTGCCGGTGTAGAGTGTGATCTGCTGATGCCGGTGTACTAACTTGTCGGTGTAATGCCTTGCCAGTGCCATAGGATTGTAAGGTTGCCATCAATGACAAAACCTTCAATCACATATAATGTCTCATTGGAGTGTGCATATTCCAACAATCTCCCCCTTTGGCATTGATGGCAACACTCATGAGAAATTTCAAAAGTGTATCCAAAAATTTTCCAAAAATGTGAAGTCCAAAAAATGTATGTGCTCCCCCTAAGCATATGATTCCCATGATGTTGAATTTTCTCATCCCACTACTCCCCCTTTGGCATCAATGACAAAGGTTGTCAAGATGTCAGTAGAGTTTGTAGTTTCAACCTTGTAACAAGGTAGTTACAATTTGAAATAAATCCACCAAAATCAAGTTTATACTCTCCATAAACTTTTTACTATCTCTTATTGTTGTCTCTTTCCTTTTAGATGTACTGGTGAGATGCTGCAAATGCTCTATCGGTGTTTTCTACCCCTGTATCAGTGCCTCAGATATTTCCTTTCGCAATGATGCTAGATAGTCCAATCTTGGACTCAGTTTTAATCTTAGATGCTTTGCCTTATTCACTATTCTCTCCTTTTCTCTTTCCAATTTAAGTAATTCTTCCTCAAAATTTGTAATCTTCTACTCAAAAACTGATAATGTATCAGGTGAGTTAACAAAATTATCAGCAAGTTTATTGATTTCATCTTGTACCTTGCTTATTTTCTTATCTATGACTACAGTCAAAAAGTTTGTCTTGCAGGTGTCTTTGTACAGAGTTTTGTACTCTTTCAATAAATTACACAATTCCGGTAGAAGTGTGTCAAAATCTCTAGTACACTTCTTTATCTGCTCATCGAAGAATCTTTTCTATTCAATTTCCAATTTATCCTTCAGTGTCTCTTCCTTTATTTTCTCAATGTTTTCTGTGATATATTTACACAAGGTATCAAGTTGTCCTAAAGAATCTTTATTGTCTATATTATAGTTAGGAGCAATTACCTTCAAAATTGGTATCGTGTCATCTATTGCCTTATAAGCTTGTGAGTTGTAGTCTATTATCTTTTTAATTGAATCTAAGAGTACCTCAGTCACATTAGTTGATTTGTAGCCTGATGACGAGGAACCTACACTCTGAATACCGCCAGTGCAAGTAACCAAGCTTGTATTGACCTTTGGTAGGTCTGTTTGTGTTTGCATTTTCTTAAGCAATGGTTTTTCTATTTCTCCAGTTGTCGGTGGCACTGTTTCCTTATGAACTTGTTCCTATTTCTATTGCTATTCCTATTCTGGAGCCTTCTACTCTATTTGTTTCTCTATTTGTTGCATTGTTTCAGTCTGAGTCAGAGTTTCTACCTATTGCTTTTTGTCATCTGCTGGTTTCTCTTGTGTGTTTTCAGTTTCCTCATCTGCCAGAGGCTCACTAGCCATGTCAGTCTTATCAGCTGTAGCTTTGTCTACCACAATGTTGATCTTTTGAGTATCAACATCCACTGTATATAATACTTTAGGATTAGGATTAACATCCTCTACATCCATACTTTCAACTGTCAGTTGATCTTTTGTAGTTTTGACCAGTGATGTAGAAGGAGGCGGTGGGGATAAGTTATCTTTAACTTTTATACTCGGAGGTCCACCAACCTTTCCTTTACCCTTCTCTCTTTCCTTCTGATATACCTTTATTGGTTTGTGGTTCTGGTATTCCTCCTATTTTTCTTTTTCTACTAGAAAAATGTCCCATGCATTTTCTATCTCTTCAGTCACCTCATTAACTCTTCCAACCATTAAAGAAATGTGCCAGTGTGCATTAGAAAATACTGACCTGTTGGCTTCAACAATTAAGTCATCAATTTCTTTTGGTGAATTCACTAGATATATATCAAGTAGCTTTTCTATCTTGATTTTCTTGTCAAGTTCTATTACTGCTTGTCTCCTTGCTTCCAATCTTTTGAGTAGTTCATCTGGTACTTCATCTACAACTTCCATCAAAAATTTCTTATACATGTCCATATGTAATATAACACTATTTTATACTTGTTCTTTTTCATCTGCTGTTAGAGTGTCATATAGTTTCTCTATAATCTTCAATTTCCCTTCCTCTGTAATTTCATTCAATAGTATATCAAGAGGGGCCAAGTCCTTATTTGTCCTCTTCTTCTTCTTGGGTGTCAGTTTCTTCTTCTTTGGTGTAGCCTTTCTTACCGGAGATCTCACTACTTGTTGTTTTTGTCTTGTCCTCCTAGGTGAGGGTGTGGTTGCCGGTGAGGGATCTCTTTTTCTTACAACTCTCTTGAAAGTTGTAGGCATGTCATTCTCTGAAGATGTGCCTACTGGTGATAGGTGAGTTTCAGGCTATCGAGCTGCTAACTCCTCTTCTGTTATACCGATTTGTTCCATTTCTTAATCTTTGATTTCCTTTGCTTGCTTAGAACCTTTTCTTACAACTGCCTCAACCTTTTTCATTCTTTTCTTAGATTGTATTTGGCTTTCAATAGTTTCTACACTACCAAATACTTCTTCCTTAGGTTCTTTAGGGGCTTCCAGAAGTGCTTTAGCATAAGTTTCAATGATATGATCATCTGTTTCGTAGCCCATCTCTGTTACCCAAACTGTCCTAGGGATGACTGCTTCCATCCAAATCTCATCCTTCTTGATTACATAGCATATTTCATCCTTATATTTGTCAACAATCTTTTGTGATAATCTGATTCTTTTCTTCATTTTGGCCTTAAGTGCTTGAAAGAAATCATGGATGTTGCTTTCCTTATCTTCTCCCATATTATTGAATAGTTTTGTTAGTTGTTTACCTACCGGTATATCATATCCAAGTTCTTTGTAGCCTATACTGGGAACCTATTTGGTTATATGTAGCATTAGACATACTAGTAGATTTCCAAACCTGAAAGTTCCTTTCTTGTCCTTCTTAATCTTGCCTAAGTTGTCAATTAATTCATCCTTCAACAACTCACATACATCAATCTTTGCATTATCTATGACCATGTCATAAGCACTCTTAATGCACAGACTTGACATTGAATTGAGTCTATTTGCATGAGTTTCCTTATATCCTAATATCATGCTGATAAATCTTACATTAGTATCTTTTACATTATTGACTCTTAAGGACCTTTTATCAGATGTGGCACGAGTTAACTGAGTAACTAGGTCATTGGAGACCTTCTTAGTCTTGTCTAGCCTTTTATCGGTGGTTGGTAAACTTGTGACAGTTTTCATAGCTTCCTTGGTGATTTTGTGAATTGCATCTAACTAGAAAAATTCACCATGTACCTTGCTTAAGACTATCCTAATCACATCCTTGGGGAATTCAGGAATGCTAAGGATCTCTGTAAATCCTAGGGTTTCAATGATCTTATGTTCCAGTTTCACATTTCTAGAGTTATCACATATGATAGTTTTAAACATGGTTTTAATCTCTTCATCTCCTACTTTCTCAATGTTTCAGTGAATATAAATTCTGGGGTCTTCAGCATAAACAACTCCCTTAGGAATTTTCGAAAAAGCACCTAAAGTATCATCTTTCTTTGCTACTTTGGGAACTAATTGAAATACGGGCCTAGGTCTTTTTATAACTTCAACAACATTAGGGTTTGCTATATATTCAAGTGCAGAGGTGGATGCCATGATAAAATATCTTTTATTGCCTTTAGGATGGATGAATTCTTGAAGTGTTCTTGCCTCTTGCTCAAAATGCCTTAGCTCGGAATCTTTGTGCTCTTCGTAGGTTTGAAATCTTAGTGAAATGAAATGGAGCCAAAACCTCAAATTTATAGTGTTACTTTGCCATCTACCACATTAAATACATGCCAGTAAAGTATTCACTTAACATTGTCTGCCGGTAATAAGTAATTTCCAACTTCTCATCTCTAACCGAGGGAATAATAGCACGTGTCATTAGATTGCCAAACCCTCAAGGAAAGTTTCTTCAATTCGATAAAGAACTTCCTGCCGGTGGAGCATTACTCTGTCCTACTAGTGGAGCATCACTCTATCCTACCAGTGAAGCATTGATTGATTCTACTAGTGGAGGAGTATTCCCAATATTTAGATCAGCTTTTCTAATCCATTGTTTTGAGAATTCTTGCTTAACCTCTTCAACTTTTTTTTTACCCTTCAAGTTAGAACTTTTGTTGTCTATCGTTGATCCTTTCCTTCTATAGAAATTTGCAATATGCCTAATCTTGTTACATGCACAACAAGTTACATTATTCTTCTGAATAGCTTTCCCATAAACTATGCCAGTTTGTGTTCTGTATTGATTAGATAAATGTCCAAATCTTCCACAAACATAACATCTCACATTCATTCTGCAATTTTCAGAGTTGTGACCAACTTTGCTACATTTGGAACATTGATTGGTGGGTGTGTTGATATTCTGATAATTTCTAGATCTACATTCATTTGCTCTATGAACATACTTATTACAGTTAAAACATTTTCCATTGAATTTATAAGCATTAGGTTGCCTTACTGGTTTGTTGTGATCCCATGTGTTTGCAGTACCGGAGCTTTCTCCAACTTCAAAGCCAATTCCAGAAGTGTCACCTTTAGGTTTTTGATTCTTCAGCAAGATGCCAAGTTCCTCTAAGATTTTCTTGAATTTTTCTTTATGTTGATTTACAGTTTCTAGTTCTCTTTCTAAGACTTCTTTTTGTCTCATTAGTTCATTGGAGTCATTCTGAGTATGCATTAGATCTATCTTCAACATGTCATTTACATAGCTAAGTCTTGTGTTCTCATTTGCTGCATCACTTAGTCTTTTGGTCAATTCTTCTTCATTCTTCTTCCTATCTTCAATCTCTTTACAAAATCTCATAGTCATATCCTGCATCTCATTCTTTGTAGTTATGTTCTCCAATTTCAGCTTGCTTAACATATCATTAAGTGATTCCTTTTCATCATTTTCATTTTGCATCTTTTCACAAAGTTCTCTTCTCTTGTTTCTTGCAATAGTAAGATTCTCTTGGAGTGCCTGAATGATATCTTGAGCTGCTTTTAGATCATCTTCTAGTTTGATGTTTTTCAATTTCTCTGCATCATAGTCTTAAAGAGCTGCTTCAAGTTGCTTCATCAAATTTTCCACCTTTACCGGTGTCAAGATCTTCCTCAAGTTGTTAGGCTTCTGAAAATAGAGGACCAATCTCTGATACCAATTGTTGGGATTCCTACAGATACTGAGAGGGGGGGGGTCAATCAGTATCTAACCGGTGTATAGAATTTCTTATCTTAAAACATGCAGAATATATTATAATAGTGTACCGATATGCAAGAAATAATGCATGAAAAGAACACCATAACACAAGGATTTTACGAGGAAACCCAGTGTGGGAAAATACTCGGTGGGATTTGTGACCCACAATATTCACTTACTAGCCAATAAGAGAATATTACTTACAAGAGGGGCCTGCTCATACAGGAAGGCCAATTGCCTAGAGCTCACTGCTCAATGGGAAGTCTCACTAACTTACAATGTGGATTATACAAATCCAATAATTTGTACTGGTTTACAATAGCATCTATAATGCCTGATCCAGTACCGATTCATGCTCTGTTCTTTACATAAAACCTCTAACCTATATTTTGCATGATAGGTCTACCTAATATCTTCTTCTTTTCACTTACATCACTTTTTTCTTACTTACCAAATGTCTACAATGATCTCTTTTATATATAAGAGTCATTTTACAATGATATCAAGTCGGCTTACAAATTTTTTATAATAATAAATAAAATATAATATAACAAAATCTTATCGGCCTTTGTGTTGGTATACTTCCTTTCTCTATGCCGGTGTAGAGTGTGATTTGTTGATGTTGGTGCACTAACTTATCAGTGTAATGCCTTGCCAGTGCCATAGGATGGTAAGGTTGCCATCAATGACAAAACCTTCAATCACATACAATGTCTCATTGGAGTGTGCATATGCCAACAAACACTTCTCCAGGTTGTAGTATGGATTTATATTTAGTCAGTGAGGCTCCTTTTGTGATGAGTAGTGTGCTCTAGGCTATTGGCCTTCCTATAAGTGTAGGCCCCTCAATTATAATTCGCATACTTACTACAAAAGTATTAACTAACTGTGGGTAGGCTTCCCACTATGGATTTTCCCTTTACTGGGTTTTCCACGTATAAATCTTTGTGTCATGTGGATGGTATTTATTCTATGATTATCATTTATTCTTAATTGGTTTAACTATTATTCTAGTATTTGATCTAAACATTCTGGTATTAATGTTTTTGGTTCCGATACTAAAGTTTAATTTGCTAATAGTTCTAGTAATATGTGACAACTGATTCACCCCCCCCCCCCGCTCTCAGTTGTCTTCTGGTTATTTGAACTACCTAACAATTGGTATCGAAGCTTTGGTCCTCTCTACAGAAAGCTTAACCACTTGTGGAAGATCCTATGGCAACTAATAGTTCAAGTTCATCTAGTTCTTATAGAGCTATCTTTTAGAGGGATATTCTGAGGCTTCATGGAACAAATTACATAGTATGGAAGATTCAGATGGAGACTCATCTGAGATGTCTTGGCAAGGATATTTGGGAGATCACACAAAATGGTTTCAGACCTTATAATCTAGGATCTAGCAATCATCCTCCAACAAACTTGGACAAGGAGCTTGAGAATGATTAAAGAGAAAGAGAAGCCCTCTTGTGTACACTTTCTGATCAACAAATTATGAGATTAACTTACCAATCATCTGGAAAGGCTATATGGGATAATTTGGAGACTCTTAATGAAGGTGACCCTATACTAAAGATTGCTAAACTTGATGGTTACTGAGTGAGATATGAAAACCTAAAGATGGAAGAAGATGAAAGGATTACTACATTCATGGAAAGGGTAAATGAGATTGTTATGGGAATTCAATGTTGTGGTGGAACTCTAAGCAAAGATAAAATTGTTTCTAAAGTTATGAGAGCCCTACAACCCGCTTACATTCACTGAAATTGTTTCTAAAGTTATGAGAGCCCTACAACCTGCTTACAAAATGAAGTCTACTGGTATTAATGAGTTGAGAACAATGGCTAATACATATGTCAACAAAGATACTTTGGTTGGGAAAGTATTTTATTTTGAGCTTGAAGAATCTGGACCTTCTAGAGCTGTCAAGTCTGAACCTACATTTCATGCATCTACATCTACAACCAGTAAGAAAGATTGGAAAGCTTTGTATGCAAAGGAATTAGAAGATATGATGAGAGAAGATGATGAGTTTGAGAAAATTGAAGCACTAGTCACTAGAATAGTACCTAAAGGACCGGTAGGAACTAAGTATGAAGGAAAAGCACCTTTTAAATGTTTTACATTTAATAAGATTGGTCATTTTGCATCTAGATGTCCTAAAAGGAATTCAAGATTTGAAGAAAGAGTTAGAAGATCATTTAAGCCTAACCATGGATATCAGATAAAGTATAAGTACAACAAAAATAGAGACAAATCATGCTACATAGCAGATGAGGAAGGCATTACTGATTCTAATGATGAACTGGTAGAAGATTCTACTAGTGGTTTTGGAAATGAGAAGGAAAGGGTGTTCCTAGCTATCAAAGAATATGATCCAGCACTGGAAGAGAATGTACCTAAAGAGAAGGCACTTGCCGCTAAAATCGAAGACAAGGATAAATGGGTAATTTACAGCGGTTGTTCACAACATATGACTTGAGATAAAGGGAAGTTTCTATCTTTTCAAGAATTTGATGGTGGTCTAGTTAGATTCGGAGATGACAAAGCATGTATGATCAAAGGAAAAGGAACTATATCACTAGATGGTAAGAACAATACTGACAATTTTTATTATGTTGAAGGTTTAAGACATAATCTTTTGAGTGTAGGACAATTGGTATATAAGGGATTTCAATTATAGTTCAAGGATGGAAAATGCAAAATCATTAACAGATATGGCTTGGAGATTGCAACTTGTACATAGATGAAAGGTAATATATTTCATTTGAACTCTGGTGAGAAGATATGTTTTGATTACACAGATTGATGAGAGCTGGATATGGCATAAAAGGTTGTGTCACGTGAATTTTGATTGCATTGTAAAGATTAGTTCAACTAAGGTAGTTAGGCATACACCTAAGATTATAAAGCCCTATAATCTAGTATGTAAAGAATGTCAAATGGGTAAACAGGTCAAAACCTCTTTTAGGAGTATACAAGATAAATCAAATGATGTTCTTGATCTTATTCATATTGATTTGTGTGGCCATGCTAGAGTTAAAAATTTTGAAGGTGATAGATATTTCATGCTAATCATTGATGATTATTCTAGAATGATGTGTGTTACTTTTTGAAAAGAGAAATCTAAAGCATTTGAAAAGTTTAAAATCTTCAAGGTGAAAGTGGAAGCTGAGACAAGATTGAAGATTAAATGTTTGAGGTCAAATTATGGTGGAGAATTCACATCTAGTGAGTTTAATAACTTTTGTGACAAGCATTGCATAAGAAAACAATGTTTTTCTCCCCGGACACCTCAGCAGAATGGAGTTGTGGAAAGGAAAACATAACTATTTTGGATGCTTCTATAACAATGATTATGGAAGATATTCTACCTCATATCTACTAGAGAGAAGTAGTGAGAACAACAATTTATACATTCAATAGAGTACATATGAAAGGAGAAACTGGTAAGACACCTTATGAATTATGGTTTGACAATACACCTATAGTTAAGTATTTTAGAATTTTTGGTAGTAAATGTTATATCAGGAATTATGATATCATTGGAAAATTTGATCCTAGATGTGATGAAGGCATGTTTCTTGGTTATTATAATGAAAGAAAATCATATAGCTGTTATAACAAGAGATTGCAGAGAATTGTGGAGACTGCTAATGTCAAAGTAGATGAGCTGAACATAAGTCAAATAATAGTTTATGAGAAGGAACCGGTAGTGGAAATGATTATATCTGAAGCAGTAGGAGCTTTACCGGAACAGTGTTCAACTAGGTACTCTGGCAATATCAGAGAATTCTATAGTAACCGAAGAATAGTGAAGAGGAACAAAAAGTCAAAAGACTCCTAGGTATGTGAGATTGAATAATTCAAAAGATCATATCATTGGGGATAAGAGAAATGTAGTGATGAAAAGAAGAAAAGTGGCAACTAATGAGGTATGTTTAATTTCACAAGTTGAATCGGTATTAGTAATTGAGGCATATTGAGAAAAATAAATATTGATTGAAAGCTATGGAAGAATAATTAGATTAGATTGAGAAAAATAACACATGGACCTTGGTTCCCCGGCCTAAAAATTAAAATGTTATTGAAGCTAAATGGGTCTTTAGGAATAAATTGAATGAGGATGGTCAAATTATAAGGAATAAGGCTAGATTGGTTTGTAAAGGATATTCTTAGAAGAAAGGAATTGATTATGGAGTTTCTTTTGCACCTGTAACTAGGATTGAAGCTATAAGATTATTTCTTACCTATGTTGCTTATAAAAACTACAAGGTTTATCAGATGGATGTTAAATGTGCATTTTTGAATGGCGATCTTGATGAGGAAGTTTATATTGAGAAACCTGATGGTTTTTCACTATAAGATGATAAAAATATGGTTTGTAGGTTAAGGAAAGCTTTATATGGATTGAAACAAGCACCTAGAGCTTGGTATGCAAGGTTGGATAAATATCTTTCAAAACTTGGTTTTACTAAGGATAGTGCTAATAGTAATTTGTATTATAAGATCACTGATGATGATTTACTGACTATTGAAGTATTTGTTGATAACATTATTTTTGGAGGTGAAGATAAATTATGCATAGAATTTCCTAAGAATATGGAGAAAGAATTTTAGATGTCTATGATTGGTTAGATGTAATTTTTCTTAGGTTTGTAGATTACTTAGACTAAAAAAGGTATTTTCACCTGTCAAACTAAATATGCTAAGGAATTGTTGAAGAAATTTAGTATGGGAGGTTCTAAACCAATAAGTAATCCTATGGTTACAAGTGAGAAATTGACAAGAAAAGATGTTTCTGCAACGGTAAATCCTACAAGATACAAAACTATGATTGGAGGTCTACTTTATTTGACTTAGACTAGGCTTGACATTATGAATTTTGTTTGTATTGTTTCAAGATTTTAGAGTGATCCTAAAGAAAATCATGAGATTGCGGTGAAAAGGATTTTTAGATACTTACAAGGTACATCAGAATATGGCTTGTGGTACCCTAAGGATGATAACTTTACTTTATCTACATATACAAATGTTGATTGTGTTGGCATATGGACACTCCAATGAGACATTGTATGTGATTGAAGGTTTTGTCATTGATGGCAACCTTGCAATCCTATGGCACCGACAAGACATCATACCGACAAAGCATTAAATAGGCAACCTTACAATCTTATGGCACCGGCAAGACATCATACTGACAAAGCATTACATAGGCAACCTTGCAATCCTATGGCACCGGCAAGACATCATACCAGCAAAGCATTACACAGGCAAGATAGTGCACTGGCATCAATAGATCACTCTACACTGGCACCGGCATAGAAGAAAACATGTATATCGACATAGAGGCCAACATGATTTTTGTTATGTAATATTTTGTTTATTATTGTAAACCGACTTGGCAAATTGTAAAATGACTTTTGTATATAAAGGAGATCAATGTAGACATTTGAAGAAGTGAAGTAAGAAACAAAAAAAGAAAATTATTAGGTAGACCTAATGTGCGAATTATAGGTCAAGGGTATATGTAAAGAAAAGAGCAGGAATCGATACTGAATCTGACATTTAAGATGCTATTGTAAAGTAGTACAAGTCATTGGATTAGTATAATCCTTATTGTAAGTCAGTGTGACTTCCCATTGAGCAGTGAGCTCTAAGCAGTTGGCCTTCCTGCATGTACAGGCCCCTATTGTAAGTAATATTCTCTTATTGGTTAGTGAGTGAATATTGTGGGTCACAAATCCCACTAAGCTTTTTCCCACACTGGGTTTCCTCATTAAAAATCTTGTGTTATGGTGTACTTTTCATGTGGATATTTTTATTCTGTTTATTACATTATTTCTTGCATACTGGTACACTATTATATTATGTTCTGCATGTTTTAACTTAGGAAATTCTTATTACCGATTAGATACTGATTCACCCCCCCCCTCTCAATATCTGTGGGACCCCTAACAGATTGGGCTGGAGATGTTGATGACTAGAAAAGAACTTCCGGTGGATCTTTTTTTCTTGGAAATAAGTTGGTTTCATGGATCAGCAAGAAACAATCATGTACTTCTTTATCTACTATCGAAGCTCAGTATGTTGTTGCTGCTACTAACTGTATACAAGTTTTATGGATGAAGAAAATGTTGAAGGATATAAACGTGGATTGTGATGCACCAGTAGTTATTCACTATGATAACTCTGCTACTATATATATATCAAAGAATCTGGTATTTCATTCTAAAACAGAGCACATATCTATCAAGTATAACTTTTTGAAGGAAAAAGTGGAAGCAAATGAAGTTAGACTGGTTTATATGAACACTAAAAAGCAGATTGTAGATATTTTCACTAAACCTTTGCCCAAGGAATCATTTGAGTACCTGAGAGACAGATTGGGAGTTTTTTCCACTCTGATAAAGACTTGATTGATGTGGTTTAGCATCAGTCCAACACTGATGTGGGATGCTACTACTTAGGATGAGTAGTCAGCTTTGTGATTCAATGGTTTTTGTTTTTTCTTTGATATTTTTATCAAATTTATGGCATTAATGTCAAAGGAGGAGAGATATTGATGTTAAAAAGACAAAGGAAAAAAAAAGAAAAATTCATAGGGGGAGAGAGATGAATAGGAAAAGTAAGGGGAAGAGATATTGACATTCAAAGCTATATGTGGGAGATTATTGGTTGTCTTCCATTGGGGGAGATTTGTTTAGCATTTCTTGGTACTTAGATGTTTTTCACATTTAGTGTTGCCATCAATGCCAAAGGGGGAGATTGTTGGCCATTTGGTGGAATTGATTGTGTTTTGCATTGGTGTTTTGTCATTGATGCCAACACTAGCTACTTGAATGCTTTACTGACATCTCAGTAGGTTGAGTAGTTTTGACTGATTTGGATCCGGCCTAATCCAGTAGGCTCTAGTATAGTTTGGTGATGGAATTGGCTTGTTCATGATAATCATGCTCATATTCAGTCAGTTGGTTTTGGTCTGATGATCGAATGATATCCTTATTTCTTAGAAGCTTAGTTTCTGGTTCTAGCGAGGGTTTCACCAACAAATCTTTTGATGAAGATCTTTGATGAATTGCATAAGTGGTGTTGGTGCAATTTTTGGTGGAGTTTTAGGTGGCTATTGGTGATCTTGTTTGAGACTTGGTGGATGGAGATCATTATTGTAGCCTGTGGACCTATATTGGGTCCCGGTTGATCTAGAGTTTGGACCGACTTTAATGTAACATGTTTATTTGACCTCTTGATGTATTTCTAGGATGTCTTATGTGTTGGATATTATTTGTTTGGTCTAAGGGTAACATGGTTTGTAATTATGTAATTGGTTTATTGTTTGGTGGCTGACCTGATTGTTTATGGTGAAGGGTTTGTATATATAGATATAAGATCTAATTGTAGATCATCATGGTTATGTTAGAGGTCATGGTCAAGGAATGTAATGTGCGAATAATGTAATATCATTCAAGAAGAGGAGTTGGTCGATCATTGGAGATTGAATTGGGTTTATGTAAGAGGATTTAGTCCTCTGGTATTGACCTTAACTGGAACCGTACTCAGGAATAGGAGATTTTATCTTTTGTAGTTCAACACTTCTCTGGATTGTAGTATGGATTTATATGTAGTCAGTGAGGCTCCTTTTGTGATGAGCAATGTGCTCTAGGCTATTGGCCTTCCTGCAAGTGCAGGCCCCTCAATTGTAGTTTGTATACTTACAACAAAAGTATTATCTGACTATGGGTAGGCTTCCCACCATGGTTTTTCCCTTTACTGGGTTTTCCACATATAAATATTGGTGACATGTAGATGGTATTTATTCTGTGATTATTGTTTATGCTTAATTGGTTTAACTGGTATTCTGATATTTGGTTTAAGCATTCTAGTATTAATGTTTTTGGTTCTGGTATTAAAGTTTAAATTTCTAATAGTTCTGGTAATCTATGACAACTGATTCATCCCCCCTCTCAGTTGTCTTTCGGTTATTTGAATTGTCTAACAATATGTAGTCCTAAGGGGTCACCCATGTGTTAACACATGAGTGACCCATTACAACCACATATGACCCCTTATAACATCCTATTGTATACAACATGTACCCCCTAGGATCACATAGTATCCTAGAAAGGGTTATATGTGGTCATAGGGGGT
The DNA here is from genome assembly GCF_030272615.1 of Cryptomeria japonica. Taxonomy (NCBI): domain Eukaryota; kingdom Viridiplantae; phylum Streptophyta; class Pinopsida; order Cupressales; family Cupressaceae; genus Cryptomeria; species Cryptomeria japonica. The sequence continues at coordinate 604,910,422 of NC_081415.1, forward strand.
CATGCATGTATGTTCTAACACTGTACATGCATGACCCCTTATAACATCCTAGTGTTTACGACATACAATCCCTGAAGACCACATGTACATTATTTACGACATATTGTACATGCATGACCACATATTCAACCCCTTAGGACACTAATGTATGTGATCTTAAAGGACCATATGGCATACACACTAGGATTTTATAAGGGGTCATATGCGGTTCTAAGGGGTCACACATGTGTTAGAATAGATGCATGACCCCTTAGGATTACATATGACCCCCTATAACATCCTAGTGTACATACAACACGCCCCTTAGAATCATTTAGTGTCCTAAGGGGACATCATATGTGGTCCTAATTGGTTGATTATTTTGTCCTAAGGCATCACGCATGTGTTAGACTAAGGGGCATGTTGTATGTACACTAGGATGTTATAAGGGGTCATAGGTTGGTAGCATAAACCCTAAACCTGTTAGGTTAAGGAATTCAAATGGTTCAATCCTGACTGTTGAGCACACTGCATTAAATGCAACAATCTTGATCCAATCTCAAGACATTCTCCATCATTCATTTTCCACCAATTTCATGGTGACTGATAACCCATCACACATTATCATCATTTATAGGCTTCGCATATTCCCGAAGTAGATGGGAACAATCTCCTTCATGCAAGATCCTTCACGTGCATAATGATTACATGGCAACATGATCTGCTCTTCATTACCATACTAACTCATCACACAAAGTCAATGGTTGAGCCACATAGGCTTGAAGCACTTCAACTGGAAACCCTGAAGTTGAGACTACCAACTGGTAGTCATACAAAGCTTCCATGTGTTGGTTCCCATAACCATATGCGAGTTCACCTTGAACAAACATACCACTTCACTTTGGCACAAATGTCAATTCACAGTTTTATACCGGTTCTTATATATATTGGTTCTCTCCTCTTCCGCATATTGACATCAATGACAACATACAATGTTATTATGTCCTCATACTGGTTCACATAATGCCAACAATCTCCCCCTTTAGCATTGATGGCAATATACAAAGATATCTCTCTGCTTCACATCTTCTCCCCCAATTTCTGCAGATATCTTCTCTGCTTCTCTTCCTCTCCCCCTTTGACAATAATGCAAAAGAAGAGGCACAAGCTTCACTGTTCCATTATGCTGCTCCCCCTAAGGAGTAGCATCCTTCAACACATCAAGCTGAAAAAAATTTGACTATGCAATACCTGATTGATGTGGAGCATATACCTTTAGTTCACTTCTTGAAGGGGCAGCACCCCTAATTCACCTCTTAAGTACATAAATGTAGCCTTTGAGAGAGGCTTGGTGAATATGTCTGCTAACTGCTCCTTACTGGAGACATGTTCTAGTGCAATCTCTTTGTTCTGAACCTTTTCCCTCAAGAAATGATACTTAATCTCAAAGTTCTTGGTTCTTGAAAGTAAAACCAAAATCTTGGAGATGTTAATTACACTTGTATTGTTACAAAATATACTTACCAGTTCAGATATAGAAACTTTGAAGTCATTTAATACATGCTTCATCCAAATAGTCTGAGTGCAGTTCATGAAAGCTGCAACATACTCTACTTGCGCTATAGACTGAAAGATACAACTTTATTTCTTACTCATCCATGAGACTATTCTACCATCGAGAAAGAATGCACCACTGGTTGTTCTCTTCCGATCATCTACATTACCAGCCTAATCAGCATCTGTGCGCACTCTCAAGTTAAAATCATTATTGTACGGATACCATAAACCATAGTCAATAGTTCCCTTTAGATACCTAAGAATCTACTTGATTGCAACCAAGTGGGATTCTCTTGGACTTTTCTGGAACCTTGCAGTAATGCCAACTGCATGTGCAATATTTGGTCTGCTATGCACTACATAATGCAACTTACCAATCATTGATTGATATTCCTTCTTGTCAACCAATGCTGAGTCATCCTCTTTGGATAGTTTACAACTAGTCACCATCGATGTACCAACCGGTTTTCTATCTTCCATGCCAAAGGTCTTCAACACCTCTTTGACATACCAGGACTGAGTGATAAAGATTCCATCTTTCATCTATTGGTTCTATAGTCCAATGAAGAACTTAATCTCCCCTATGAGTGACATCTCAAACTCTTTCTTCATCTCATCTGCAAACTCATGACCCATCTTGTCATCTCCACCAAAGATAATGTCATCAAAAAATACCTCATAGATCATGATGTAATCTACTTCAGACTTCAAGTAGATATTGCTATCTTCACTTTTTCTCTCAAATCCAATCTTCACAAGATGGGAGTGCAGGCATTCATACCATGCTCTAGGTGCCTGCTTTAGACCATATAAGGCTTTATGTAGCCTACACATCATGTCACTATCTTAAGATAGGGCAAACCCATCTGGTTGCTCTGTATACACTTCCTCTTCAAGTACACCATTTAGGAATGCAGATTTTGCATCCATTTGATATACTTTGAATCCCTTAAAAGCTGCATATGCAAGAAGCATACAAACTCCTTCCAATCTGGCTATAGGAGCAAAAGTTTCTCCATAGTCTTCTCCTTCTTCTTAGGCATATCCTTTACAGACCAGTCTAGCTTTGTTTCTAATCACTGTGCCATCCTCATTTAGCTTATTTCTGAAAACCCATTTGGTACCAATGACATTTTTATGCTCTGATCTAGGTACCAAAGACCATGTACCATTTTTCTCTATCTGGTCAAGTTCCTCGTCCATTGCTTTGATCCAATCTTCATCTTTATGTGCCTCTTTGAATGTTTTAGGCTCAAATTCAAAGATCATACATGAGTTTTCTCTGACCTTTCTTCTTGTAAGAATTCCTGCATCCTTATCTCCTATGATCTGCTTAGGATCATGATTCAGCTTGACATAACAAGGAATGGTCTTGATAGATTCCTCTTGCTTTTCTTCTTCATCTTCATCTCCATCAGTATCAACATCAACATCTACCAGTGTAGGAACATTATTACTGGTACTTGATTGAATGACAACCAGTTCCCAGAAGGTTACAACCGATTCATTTACCACTTGCTCACTAAAGGTTTCCTCAGTTTTCTCAGAGGTTTCATCAACTCTTACATTGATGCTTTCCATAATTCTCTAAGTCCTATTATTGAAACCCTTGAGAGCTTTTCTCTTGGTGGAATACCCTACGAATATTCCCTCATCACATTTCACATCAAATTTGCTCTGGTGTTCGCTCCTCTTGATGTAGCATTTGCTACCAAACACTCTAAAGTAGCTAACCATGGGTGTCCTACCGGTCCAATACTCATTAAGAAGTTTTATCCTTACCTTTCTTGATGAGTACCCGGTTCATTGTGTAGACTGCAGTGCTCACTGCTTCTCTCCAAAAGGTGTGGGAAACCTTTCCTTGAATCAACATAGTTCTAGCTGCTTCAACCATAGTCTGGTTATTCCTCTCTGCTAGGCCATTCTGCTATGGAGTCCTGGGGGTAGATAGTTGTCTCTAGATTCCATGTTCTTCACAGTACTTGTTGAATTCACCGGAAGTGAATTCCTCTCCTTGATTAGTTCTTAGGCACTTGATCCTTTTACTGCTTTCCTTGTCCACTAATGCTCTGAAAGCTTTGAACTTTACAAAAGCTTCAGACTTATCTTTCAAGAATGTGACCTACTTCATTCTTGAGTAGTCATCAATGAGAATCATGAAGTATCTATCACCCTGCACACTCCTACTTTTCATAGGACCACACAAATAAATATGCACAAGATCAAGCAAATTGTCAGCAGTGAAAGGTTTACCTTAAAAAGTTGAGGAAGACATTTTCCCCAATTGACATTCTCTGCACAAGGTATTATCTGGTTTGCTTAGCACCAACAACCCTCTAACTACCTTGATCTTATTAGCCTTCATAATGTTATCAAAGTTTACATGGTAGAGTCTCCTATGCCATATCCAACTATCATCAAATTTAGCCATAAGACATGTACTTATATTTGCATTCAGCTGAAATAGGTTACCTTTGGTCTACATGCTGATGGCCACCAATTCACCATTCTTTCCTTTGATTCTACACATTCCATTCTTGAATTCTAGAGTGAGACCACTGTCATTCACCTGGGCAACACTCAGAAGGTTGTGTCTGAGACCATCAACCCAATACACATTGTCAGCACTACTCTTTCCATTTAGAGAGATGGACCCTCTACCTTTGAGAATGCATGGTGCATCATTTCCAACCATCATACTCTTCCAAAGATAGAAACTTGCTCCAGTCACCAGTCATACAGTGAGAACAGCCACTGTCAATAATCCACTCATTGGAATTATCAAACTAGGAGACAAGAGCCTTCTTGTCTGACACGTTTTCCTTGACAACAACAAACACAATATCTTCATTTTCTTCATCTTCTGATTCCTCATCTATGAAACCTTCATCAACTGCCACAAAACACTTTCTCTGGTTACCTCCTTTGAATTTCTTGAACCTTTCCAGTTTGTCCTTGTTGTCGCCATTATGTCCTATCTGGTTACAAGAAAAGCATTTCAAAGGGATCTTACCTCTATATTTTCCAATTCCCTTAGGAAGTTTCTTGGCAAGAAGAGCTTCAAATACCATCCGAATCTCCTCCTCATCCATTTCTCTGCTCTATCTTGGTTCACCACTAGTGGTAGCTTCTTTTCCTTTTCTGGATGGTACAACATAAGATTTAAAAGCTGATTCAGTCTTTTGAACACTGCCATCAAAATTGTTTAGTTCATAGGCTGTCAACTTTGCAATGATGGAGTCTAGGGATACCTTAGTCTTGTCTAATGATCTCAACTCTTGAATAGCAGCAACCCTTATTGCATAGACCAGTAATAAGGATCTCAAGACTTTGCTCACCATAGTGGAATCTTCTATTTTACCACCTGCACTCTTGATATCTCCAACAATGGTTTTGATTCTTATTCCATACCATTGAATGGTCTCACCTTCAACCATCCACATGTCTTCAAACTTCCCTATAAGGCTTTCTTCCTTAGCTTGTTTTACGTGCTCATCACCACCATAGATATTTTCAAGAGTATCCCATACCTCTTTGGGGTTTACCGTATCTTGGACATCAATAAACTCAATGTCAGATAAACTACTAATTAGGGCTTCCATGACTTGCCCATTCTCTTGCATCTCTCTCTTTTGGTCATTGGTGAGAGTACTGGTAGGAGTAGCATAGGCATTCTCAACATAACTCCAGTGTTGAGCACCCATGTTCTGATGTATATCTTCATTCTGTCTTTCCATACACTAAAATTTTCTTTGTTGAACTTTGGACCTTCCCTCTTCATCATTAGACTGATATCTTTACCTCAAGTGGTTAAGCTTACAACACAAAGGACCTAGAGGTTGCTCTGATACCAATTGATAAATCAATGATGAATGGATAGTACCAAATTGTTACTGAGAGGGGGGGGGTGAATCAGTACAGATAAAAATCACAGTCCTAAACCAAAAGTTGTGAAAGCTGTAACGGGGTTACCTTCAACCGGTAACAAACCAGACAAGACAAAGAAGGTCTCAAATGACCTGGTAATGAACCTAATAGGTGCAACATCCGATAAAGGTCTTTAAGAGTGAATGATGTAACTGACATAAATGTGAGATTCATTAGCATGATTTTAGGTTACAAAACAACACATGCAAATAGACTAAATTCAGTTTCCAGCTTATGCATAAAGAGTGCCCACGACATGATTAAGGATAATGTAAAAATTGATGTATGTGAATGGTTAAAGGATGAACTTATTGACAATCTAGGAAAGATCAAGAAGGATAAGAAAGGGACACTTAGATTTGGTAACTTGTTTACTTAATGCAACATATAACCAAACAGGTGCCTGCTATAGGTAATAAGAACCTTGGATTTGACATACGAGTAGGCAAACAACTATCTGACTTATTGAACGACATGGGTGAAAATAGAGAAAAGAATATCAATGAATACTTTCAAGCATTAATAGCTAGAATGAACACTAGAGTAAGATTATCGCAAATAATTGTAGATAAATATAAGGATGGCATATGCTTTTTGATTAAGAAGGATGAGATCTAGATGGAAGCAGTTATCCCAAGAACAATTTGGGTTATGAGACAGATGATCACATCATTGAAACATATGCTAAAGCCCTTCTGGAAGCACCCAATGAACCTAAGGAAGAGGTATTTGGCAGTTCTAAAACCACTGAAAATCAAATTCAATCCAAGAAGAGAGTGAAGAAAGTATAAGCAACAATGAGGAGAGGTTCAAGGTAGGCTAAGGCTATCAAAGAAGATGTACTGAAACAAACCGATATCACTGAAGATGAGTTATAGGCACAACAACCAGAAACTCACCTTTCACTGGTAGCAACTTCTTCAGAGAGTGACATGCCAGCAACATTTAAAAGAGTTGTGAGGAAAAGGGAACCTTCACCAGTATCCACACCTTCACCTAGAAGAACTAGACAAAAACAACACGCAGTGAAGCCCCTAGCTAAAAAGATAACTCCAAAGAAGAAAAAGCTAACACCAAAGGAAAGGACTCAATAAAATATTGCTCCGATTGACAAATTGCTAGATGAAATAACAGAGGAAGGACAACTTAAGAACATCAACAAACTATATGACTCACTATCAGTTGATGATAAAGAAAAGGTTGATAACAGTGTTATCTTACACTTGGATATCTACAAGAAGTTCTTGATGCAAGTTGTAGATGAGCTACTAGATGAACTTTTCAAGAGATTGGAAGAAAGAAGACAAGCTGTTGTAGAGCTTGACAAGAAAATAAAAGTTGAAATATTACTTGTTGTCTACCTAGTTAACTCTCCAAAAGAGATAGATGATATGATTTCAGAGGCTAACCAGTCAGTATTCTCTACTACACATCGACATATTGCACTAATGGTTGGAAGAGTAAAAGAGGTTGCAGAGGAAACTGAAAATGTATGGGATACATTCCTTGTTGAAAAGGAAAAATAGGAAGAGTATAGAAACCCTAAACCAATCAAAGTATATCATAAAGACAAGGATAAGGGAAAAGGAAAGGTTGGTGGACCTCCAAGCATAAAAATAAGAGATAATTTATCCCCACCACCTCTGGTTACTCCACCGATAACAACAACTAAAGATCAACCAATTGATGAGAGTATGGATATATCACAGAAGGATACAAATCCTAATTCTAAGGTATTATATACAGTAGATGTTGATACTCAAAAGGTCAAAATTGTGGTAGATAAGGACACAACCAGTAAGACAGATAAGACTAGTGAGCCACCGATAACTGATAACAGAGATAACACAGAAGTTAAACCGACAGATGGGAAAATAGAATAATAAGCAGAACAACAAACAGAGCAACAAGCAGAGCAACAGGCTCCAGCACAAGAATGAGTTAATACAGAATCAGTGCCACCGGCAACTACTAAGCAAAACAAACCATTGCTAAAGGAAATGGCAATATAGACTGACCTAGCAGAGGTCACTGCAAGCAAGGATATTGCTCCCACCAGTGGAATTTAGAGTGTTGGCTCTTCAACTGCAGGATTCAAGACAACAAATGTAACTGAAGTTCTTTTAGATTCTATAAAGAAAATAACGGATTGTAGTTCACAGGCATATAAATCTATAGATGACACAATTCCAATTTTGAAGATGATAGCTCCAAAATGCAATGTAGATAATAAGGATTCTTTGAGTCAACTTGACACTTTGTCTAAGTATATTACTAACAACATAGTGACAGTTGAACAAATAAAGGAGGAAGCATTCAAAGAGAGGTTAGAAAAGGAAAAATAGAAATTCTTTGAGGAACAAATACAGAAATGTACAAGGCAGTTTGACATACTTCTACTGGAATTGTGTAACACACTTATGGAGTTCAAAAATTTGTACAGAGACACTTGTAGGACAAACTTTTTGACAATTGACATAGACAAGAAAATGAGCAAGATCCAAGAGGAAATTAATAAGCTAGCTAACAATTTTATTAATTCATCTGATTCATTATCAATTATTGAGCATAAGATAATAGGTTTTGAGGAAGAGTTACTAAAGCTAGAAAGAGAAAAGGAGAAAATAAAAAAGTAAGGCTAAGGATTTGAAATGGAGATTAAGTCCAAACTTGGACTACCTCGCATGTTTAAGGAAAGAAATATCTGATGCATTAGTACAAGGACAGAAAACACCAGTAGAGAAAATGCAACACCTCACCAGTATAGTTCAAAGAACAGAGGCAACAATAAAAGATAGCAAAAAGTTCATTGAGAACTTGAATTTGGTTCTAGCAGAACTTTTTCAAATTGTAACCAACTGGTTACAAGGTTGAGATAGGAAACTACACTCTATTGACCCTCTGACAACCTTTGTCATTGATGCGAAAGGGGGAGTAGTGGTATGAGAAAATAGTCAGCTAAAGACTCATCTGCTCAGGGGGAGTTCACATAGTTTTGGTTCACACATTATTGGTAACATATTTTTGGACTACACTTTTTGAATTTTCTAATGAGTGTTGCCATCAATGACAAAGGGGGAGATTGTTGGCAAATGCACACTCCAATGAGACATTGTAGGTGATTGAAGGTTTTTTCATTGATAGTAGCCTTACAATCTTATGACACTGGCAAGGCAATCCACTAGCACCAGCAAAGTTAGATTCTACACTGACACACAGACCACTGGCACTGACAGTGAAAGGAAGCATACCAAAACAGATCCCGACAGGAATTTTGTTGTTAATATATTTTGTTTATTATTGAAAAATAATTGTAAGCCGACTTGGAAAGTTGTAAAATGACTTTTATATAAGAAAGATCATTGTAGGACATTTTGTAATAGATAGAGGAATTTAATTAGGTGAAATAAGGTAGACCTATTATGTGAATTATAGGTTAAGGGTTTATGTAAGTAGCAGAGCTATAAACCGGTACTGGATCTGGCATTATAGATGCTATTGTGAAGTAGTACAAGACATTGGATTTATACAATCCATTTTGTAAGTCAGTGAGACTTCCCATTTTGTAATTGAGTAGTGAGCTCTAGGCACTTGGCCTTCCTACATGTGTAGGCCCCTCTTGTAGCAGTAATATTCTCTTATTGGCCAATAAGTGAATATTGTGGGTCACAAATCCCATTGAGGTTTTTCCCACATTGGGTTTCCTCATTAATATATTGTGTTATGGTGTATTTTTCATGTGGTTGTTTTTATCTCTGTTTATTGCATTATTTTATGTTTACCGGTACACGGTATTAATATGCTCTACATGTTTTAAGTCAAGAAAATCTTATTACCAGTTAGATACTGATTCACCCCTGCCCCCCCTCTCAGTATCTATGGGAATCCTAACAAGAAGGATAGCATCCAATCACCAGACCAAAACCAACTTACCAAATATGAGTATGCGTATCATGAGAAATCCAATTCCATCATCACATTATATCGAAGCCTATCGGATCATGCTAGATCCAAGTAAAGCAAAAACTACTCAACCTACCGAGACTAGAAGGGTGTCGATAAAGCATCCAAACAACTAGTATTGACATCAATGACAAAAAATTAATGCAACACAAAATTAATTCCACCAAATGGCCAACAACCTCCCCCTTTGTCATTGATAGAAACACTAGATGTGAAAAACATATAAACCAAGAAATGCCAAACAAGTCTCCCCCTATGGAAGACAACCAACAATCTCCTCATGTACCTATGAATATCAATATCTCTCCCCCTTTGAATAATATCTTTGTAAAGTTCTGTATTTCTTTTTCACATCACTATCTCTCCCCCTTTGACATCAATTCCAGAACTATCAAAGCAAAAATATAAGCCTCTAAATCTCAAAGATGACTACTCCCCCTGAGCAGTAGCATCCCATATCAGTGCCAAAATGATAAGTATCTCTGATAATGCATGCCATAATGATGCCAAACTGCATCAATTGAGACTCTATCAAAGGGGAAGAAACTCCCAATCTATCTCTCAGGTACTCAAATGATTCCTTGGATAAAGTTTTAGTGAAAATATCTGCAATTTGTTCTTTAGTGTTCACATAAACCAGTTTAACTTCATTTGCTTTCATCTTCTCCTTCAAAAAGTTATACTTGATAGATATGTGCTTTGTCTTAGAATGAAATACCAAAATCTTTGATATATTAATAGCAACAGAGTAATCATAGTGAATAACTACCGATGTATCACAATCCACCTTTATATCCTTCAACATTTTCTTCATCCATAAAAATTGTGTACAGTTAGTAGCAGCAACAACATACTTAGCTTCAGTAGTAGATAAAGAAGTACATGATTGTTTCTTGTTGATCCATGAAACCAGCTTCTTTCCAAGAAAGAAAGCTCCACCGAGAGTACTTTTCTGGTCATCAACATCTCCAACCCAGTCAGTATCTGTATATGCACATAAAGTAAAGTTATCATCCTTAGGGTACCCAAAGCTATACTTTGATGTATTTTACAAGTATCTAAATATCCATTTCACCACCATCTCATGATTTTCTCTAGGATCATTCTAAAATATTGAAACAATACAAACAACATTCATAATGTTAGGCCTAGTCTGAGTCAAATAAAGTAGAACTCCAATCATAGATTTGTATCTTGTAAGATTTATCGGTGTAGAAACATCTTTTCTTGTAAATTTATCACTTGTAACCATAGGTGCACTTACCGGTTTAGAATCTCCCATACCAAATTTCTTCAACAATTACTTATCATATTTAGTTTGACAAATAAAAATACCTTTGTAAGTCTGAGTAATATGCAAACCTAAGAAAAATTCCATCTCACTAATCATAGACATCTCAAATTCTTTATCCGTATTCTTAGAAAATTCTATGCATAATTTATCTTCACCTCCAAAAAAAATGTCATGAACAAATACTTCAACAATTAGTATATCATCATTACTGATTTAATAATATAAATTACTATTAGCACTGCCCTTAGTAAAACCAAGCTTCAAAAGATATTTATCCAACCTTGCATACCAAGCTCTAGGTGCTTGTTTCAATCCATATAAAACTTTCCTTAACTTGCAAACAATATCAATATCATCTGATAGTGAAAAACCATCACATTGCTCAATATAAACTTCCTCATCAAGATTCCCATTCGAAAATGTGCATTTAACATCCATCTGATAAACCTTGTAGTTTTTATAAGCAGCGTAGGCAAGAAATAATCTTATAGTTTCAATCCTAGCTACTAGTGCAAAAGTTATTCCATAATCAATTCCTTCCTTCTAAGAATATCCTTTACAAATCAATCTAGCCTTATTCCTAATAACTTGACCATCATCATTCAATTTATTTCTAAAAACCCATTTAGTTCCAAAACATTTTTATTTTTAGTTCGGGGAACCAAAGTCCATGTGTTATTTTTCTCAATCTAATCTAATTTTTCTTCCATAGCTTTTAACCAAAATTCATCTTTACATGCCTCAATTACTGATACTAGTTCAACTTGTGAAATTAAATATACCTCATCAGTTGCCAGTCTTCTTCTTGTCATCAATCTATTTCTCTTATCCCCAATAATTTGATCTTTAGAATGATTCAATCTCAGATACCTAGGAGTCTTCTAGCTCTCTGTTCCTCTTCCATGTTCTTTAGTTACTGTAGAATTATCTAATGTTGCCAGAGTAACTAGTTCAACTCTCTATTCTGGTAAAGGTGCTACCGATTCAAATATAATCATTTCCACTGCCAGTTCCTTCTCATAAACTATGATTTGACTTTTTCTCAGCTCATGTACTTTGACATTAGAACTCTCCATAATTCTTTGCAATCACTTATTATAATATCTATATGATTTGCTTTCATTAGAATAACCAAGAAATATGCCTTCATCACATCTAGGATCAAATTTCCCAATAGTATCATGTCTCCTGATATAACATTTGCTACAAAAAATTCTGAAATACTTAACTATAGGTGTATTGCCAAACCATAATTCATAAGGTGTCTTACCAGTTTCTCCTTTGATATGTACTCTATTGAATGCATAAACTATTGTACTCACTGCTTCTCTCTAGTAGATATGAGGTAGATTTGATTTCATCATCATTATTCTAGCAGCATCCAAGATAGTTCTTTTTTTCCTTTCCACAACTCCATTCTACTAAGGTGTCTGGGGAGCAGAAAATTGTCTTCTAATACCATGCTTGTCAAAAAATTTATTGAACTCACTAGATGTGAATTCTCCACCATGATCTGATCTTAAACATTTAATCTTTAATCCTATCTCAGTTTCCACTTTAGCCTTAAAGATTTTAAACTTTTCAAATGCTTTAGATTTTTCTCTCAAAAAAGTAACCCACATCATTCTAGAATAATCATCAATGATTAGCATGAAATATCTATCATCGTGAAAACTTTTAACTCTAGCAGGGCCACACAAATCAGTATGAATAAAATCAAGAACATCAGTTGATTTATCTTGTATACTCCTAAAATAGGTTCTGACCTATTTACCCATTTGACATTCTTTACATACTGGATTATAGGGTTTCATAATCTTAGGTATATCTGTAACAACCTTAGTTGAACTGATATTCACAATGCAATCAATATTAACATGACACAACCTTTTATGCCATAATCAACTCTCATCAATCTATGTAATCAAACATGTCTTCTCACCAGAGTTCAAATGAAATATGTTACCTTTTGTCTGTGTACTAGTTGCAATCTCCAAGCCAGATCTATTAATGATTTTTCATTTTCCATCCTTGAATTATATTTGAAATCCCTTATCTACCAATTGTCCTACTCTCAAAAGATTATTCTTCAAATGTTCAACATAATAAACATTGTCAGTATTGTTCTTACCATCCAATAAAAGAGTTCCCTTTCCTTTGATCATACATTCCTTGCCATCTCCAAATCTAACTAGTGCACCATCAATTTCTTGCAAAGATAGAAACTTCCCTTTATCTCCAGTCATATGATGTGAACAACCACTGTCAATTACCCATTCATCCTTGTCCTCAATTTTAGAAGCAAGTGCCTTCTCCTCAGGTACATTCTCTTCTAGTGCCGGATCATCTTCCTTGATATTCAAGAGCACCCATTCCTTCCCATTATCAGATCCACTAGAAAAGTCTTCTATCGGTTCATCATCTGAATCAATAATGCCTTCCTCATCCACTATGTAGCATGATTTGTCTCTGTTTTTCTTGAATATATACTTGTTCTGATATCCAGGGTTAGGCTTAAATGATCTTTCAACTCTTTCTTCAAATCTTGAATTCCTTTCAAGACATCGAGATGCAAAATGACCAATCTTATTACATGCAAAACATTTAAAAGGTGTTTTTCCTTCATACTTACTTCCTACCGGTCCTTTTGGTACTCTTCTAGGAAATAGTGATTCAGGTTGCTCAAAATAATCATCTTCTCTTCATATCTTATAATTCTTTTGCATATAAAGCTTTCCAGACTTGCTTACCAATTGTAGATGTAGATGCATGAAAAGTAGGTTCAATCTTCACATCTCCAGATGGTTGAAATTCCTCAAGCTCAAAAGAAGATAGTTTCCCAACCAACGCATCTCTATTGACAAATGTATTATCCATTGTTCTCAACTCATAAATAGCAGTAGCCTTCATTTTGTAAGCTGGTGGTAGGGCTCTTAGGACTTTAGAAACAATTTCATCTTCACTCAGAGTTCCACCACAATATTGAATTCCCATAACAATCTCATTTACTCTTTCCATGAATGAAGTAATCCTTTCATCTTCAGGCTCTCATATCTCACCCGGTAACCATCAAGTTTAGCAATCTTCACTATAGGGTCACCTTCATTAAGAGTTTGCAACTTATCCCATATAGCCTTTCTAGATGATTTTTTTGTTAATCCCATGATTTGCTGATCACAAAGTGCACACAAAAGGGCTTGTCTTTCTCTACAATCATTCTCAAGATCCTTGTCCAGGTTAGCCTGAGGAGGATTTCCAAATCCTGGATTGTAGGGTGTGACACCATTCTATGTGATATTCCAAATCTCCTTACCAAGACATCTCAGATGAGTCTCCATCCGAATCTTATAACTTTTTCCTTCAAGCCTCGGTATATCCCTTCGAAAGATAGCTCCAGAAGAACTAGATGAACTTGAATTGTTAGTCACCATAGGATCTTCCTTAAGCAGTTAAGCTTTCTACAGAGAGGACCAAAGCTCTAATACCAATTGCTAGATACTTCAAATAACTAGAAGACAACTGAGAGGGGGGGTGAATCAATTGTCACAAATTACCAAAAGCATTAGCAATTTAAAACTAATACCGGAACCCAACACAATAATCATAGAATAAAATTCATCCACACAACACCAAGATTTTTACATGTAAAACCCGATAAAGGGAAAAACCACGGTGAGAATCCTATCTAGAGTCTGATAATACTTCTGCAGTAAGTATGTGAATTATAATGAAGGGGCATGCACTTATAGGAAGGGTAAAAACCTAGAGCACACTACTCATCACAAAAGGAGCCTCACTGACTACATATAAATCTAGACTATAATCCAGAGAAGTGATGAATTGCAAAAGATAGCATCTCCTATGCCTAAGTACAATTTCGGTTAAGCTCAATACCCGAGGACTAAATACTCTTACACAAACCCAATTCAATCTCCAATGATCGACCAACTCCTCTTCTTGAACGATATTACATTATTCAAACACTACATTCCTTGACCATGACTTCTTACAATAACCATGATGATCTACATTGAGATCTTATATCTTATTTTTATAAACCCTCAACCATAAACAATTAGGTCAGCCACCAAATAATAAACCAATTACATAATTACAAACCATGTCAGCCTTAGACCAAAAAAATAATATCCAGCACATAAACCATCCCAGAAATACAACAATAGGGCCTATCCACATGTTACATTAATATCGGTCCATAACCTAGATCAACTGGGACCAAGTATAGGTCCACAAGCTTCAACAATGATCTCCAAATGCCAAGTCTCGAACATGATCACCAATAACATCTTGAAACTCCATTAGAAGCTGCACCAATACCTATTATGCAATGCATCAAAGATCTCAACCAAAAGTTGTATCTATGAAACCCTCACCAGAACAAGAAACCAATCTTCTAAGTAAGCATGATAGCATCCAATCACCAGACCAAAACCAACTGACCAAATATGAGTATGAGTATCATGAAAAAGCCAATTCCATCATCAAATTATACTAGAGCCTACTGGATCATGCCGGATCCAAGTTAACCAAAAACTACTCAACCTACCGAGACCAGAAGGGTGTTAGTAAATCATTAAAACAGCTAGTGTTAACATCAATGACAAAACATTAATGCAACACATAATCTGTTAGGATAACCAGTGGACAACTAAGAGGGGGGTGAATCAGTTGTCAACAAATTATATTAATCAAACCACTTTATTACCTTTAACCGGAGTACATAAACATTGAATACTAGAATAGTAGAAATAGATACCGGTAAGCAATAAAACTTAAAAGAATGAAACAAAGAATTAACACAATGCAACCATACCACATAACACCATGATTTGTACGTGGAAAACCTAGTAAAGGGAAAAACCATGGTGGGAAGCCTACCAATAGTCAGATGATACTTCTGCAAAAAGTATGTGATACAATGAGGGGCCTGCACATGCAGGAAGGCACACTGCTTAGAGCATAGTGCTCATTACAAAGGAGTCTCATTGACTACAAAGAGGTTATAACCACCTCAAAATAATTAGACAACAATCTAGAAGAATGAACTGCCAGAGATAGCATGTACCATGCCTGATTACAGTCCTGGTTAACCTCAATACTAGAGGCCTTTGACCTCTTACTTAAACCCAATTCGATCACCTATGATCGACCAAATCTCCTTTGCATATGATATATCATTCCACGACCATGAACATATAATCTACAATGAGATCATACATCAATTTATACAAACCCTAAGGCCTAAACCAATTAGGTCAGTCACCTAAAAGATATTACAATAAGATCATTACATAGATCCATATTACAATGATATGCCATGTCAGACAAAAACAACATTAACCAATCCATAAAACATCTTGGTAATGTGTAGAGAAGATATTTACATGATATTGGTCCATAACCTAGATAGGTACCAGACCAAAATATATTCTCCATGCCAGAGCGATGTCACCAATTAGTCGAGGCATGATCAAGGATCACCTTATGCATCCTGAATTCCATCTAGAAGTCGCACCAACACCACTTATGCATCCCATCAAAGATTCTCAATAAAAACTCTACTGGTAAAACCTTAAACCCTTACCAGTAACACTAGTTCTTCTACCAGTAACCAAAACCTGTCTGCCAGTAACCAACCATAACAACTAGTGTTGACATCAATGAAAAAACATCAATGCAACACATAATCAATTCCTCCATATTGCCAACATAATCAATTCCACCAAATGGCCAATAGATCTACCAGCAGTCGCAACAATGATGATTAAGGCTCATGAATTTGAAGATGAGAGTCACACATCTAAAAATAATCTTGCAGATCACTCCTACCAACAAGATGTGTTTGGTAGTGGTAGTTAAGGTGAAGAAGAAGAGGAAGTAGAAGTTGATCTTTAAGGAGAGCTTGTAAACGCACTTGAAGAACTCAAAAGGGTAAGAAATGAATATAAGCTATTCAAGAATGCTTCTATTGTGGAGAATAGCTAGTTGATCAAATGTTGATGCAGTGATCTAGCCTCTAAGCTAGAAGTAAAAGATGAAGAATACCAACAGGTGGTTGGAGAAATGGAGATACTCTGAAATGACTTTGAGAAATGTTGGGATGAGCTCAAGGTAAGAATCTGATTTGATGGCAGTAGTGATGCTTGGACAAGATTTTGAAGAAGCAAAAGAATTCCAAGGATACTAGAGGATTAGGAAGTGGTGCTGGTGAATGCTCCACCAGCAAGAATGTCGCTCATAATGACATCTTGTTTGTCTCCTCAAATGGAGATAACAAGGGACAAACCTTCACTATCCAGAATACTCCCCAGAAGAAGGTTTATCTAACCATAACTAATAAAGACTTGTAGACAAGGATGAGGACCAGTGCTACAAGAAGGAGGAACAACATAGATCCCAAAGGAAAAGGGAAGATGGGAGAAGACAACTTCACCGGATGCTAGAAAATGAGAAGACAACAAAGAAGATCTTCTACCAGTAGAAGACAAGGAAATGCTACCACCCACAAGACAAAGAAAGTATGGGAAAAGAAGAGATCAGATGGAAGAAGTGCTCAACATGAACAACCTAGGATACATCCTTAGAAAAGAAGAAATGTAGAATCCAGACTGGTAAGATCTCCCCATGCATGAAATAATAAATTTGTAAGTCATATACCTTCCTTCTCTGGTTATTTCTTTGCATGTAATGGTCATGGTTATAGGGAAAAAGAATGCAGAAAGAGATCTAGAAGAAACAATCTAGTATCTCATAGATATCATGCAAATGAGAAAAATGTATCAAGGAGTCGATACATGCATATCCCCTCTCCCGGTTATGCAAATAATATTTGTTATAACAGCAATGGATTTGGTCATAGAAGTTATCAATGTAGGAAGAAGGACTTGCAGTCATATGGAAGTTGGTATAGCATCTATGCTCAACATAGAAATGGATACAAAGCATATGGAGGTCTGAGACCTACATGGAACCAAAGGAGAAATGTCCCTATAGCACCAAGAGGTCCATCGGTTTCAGTTGCCAGTCAGAGCAACATGACCAGAAGAAGATTGTCAAACCGATATGTCAGAAGGTTCCCTAATCATGAGGTTGGGATGGATGTTGTGTGCTACTATATCACTACTTCTGATTGTGATGCAGAGTCTAGAAATGAAAGGAACCACTAGCATAAGATGGTAAGACATGTTCCCAAGACTGAAAATGGGAAGAAGGATGTGACCAAGCAAGTATGGAGGAAGAAGCATGAAGATGCAACCATGGACTGACACTGTGCATTCAATGAATAGGTAATATCTCCTAATGTTTAAAGGAGATGCATGACCTTAGGGGGAGTAATATATTGAACTTATCATTCACCCCCACAATGAAGAAGGACACCCAGAAGAACAAGTTGCTGCCAGAATGAAGGATGAAAATGAAATGATAAGTATGTGTAGTGGTGGCCTTCGCCATACACCTACATATAACAATTGGATCACTACTGCATGTGTCAATAGATAGAGATTAACAATTGGAATCACATGCAAATTGAAACAAAATGTCAGGAGTTACAGGAAGGTGCTCCAGTAGTGATGATGGATTGGTACAAGAAACTGGTATGTGCAGGATGTTATCGGTATGAATGCAACAAGTACTTGCAGGTTATGTAAGGCAATGAGGTTAGAGATCATTGCATTAGCCCCAATAGCATGGAATGTGGTGTTTATGTCTCAGTTGGTATTGGAAAAGACCTGAAAGACATATTTTGTCCTGGTTGTTGATCATGCAGGCATGCATGTTTATGGGCTAACCTGTTTAACTCTTGGTATGATGAGGACATTGTATGGCATTGTGTACATCCAGGATCATGTCATAGGTTGTGGTGAATGTAATGGAGTTGAAAGATCATCAGATGATCAAATATGCACAACTCAACCACTTTAAAAGGCAAGATGACCCCAGTAGTGGACCTAAGTGAAATTGTGGACCTAACATGTATAACTAAGGGGGAGTTCAAGTGCCTGTGGAGTAGAGCTGACAAGATTGAACTTGTGAGTGTACTAACTACACATGATGGAAATTATTGTAGGAATACCCAAGAGAATTTCATGTTTAGGGGTATCTACTTTTCATCTAGTTCGTTGTATTCGTAGTACAATCACATTTGATTCTAAAGAAATTTGGGATCAAACGGGATATTTTGTAGTCTGACCGGTAGGTAAGAACTGATTCATTAACACATCCTTCTAAAATTGAGTGCTTTAACAATTAATATCAGCTTTGCATACTCAATTAGTGTTAGTTGATGGTTAAGTCCTCCATCTCAAGTGTTGTAACTTGAGAAGTTGTACCAATTGGTATCAAAAGAGGAGATGCATCTGATAAAGAAAAAGGGGAGGAAATTTTTTGTCAGTACATGGTAAATACAAGGAGGAATGATATCCTAATAGTGCCCTTTGCCATTGTTGTCAAAGGGGGAAAAAGATTTTGTAGTATACTGCATACATGTGTGAGAGTCCATGGATTATAAAAAGGGGAAGAGTTGGATCACACAAAGGTGGAGAGAGATTATGTAGTATTCTAGATAGTATATGAGTTGACATCAATGCCAAAGGGGGAGTGATGCAGAGCATTATGAAAAACCAACCAAGAACCCCAAATCAACCATGGAGTCCCAATCCTAGGGTTCTCAATGACCCAAAATAATCATAAATATGCAACCTTGATATATTTTTGGCATCTAAAAAGATTAATATCAACCAACCAATCCAATATCAAACCTTTCATATCATTTTTAACTCTTTAAACATTATTCAAGACCCAAACAGTGCATCATGTTGTCCCAGTTAATGATAGTTTGATAGACTCGTACTCTGTTATTAATACCTTTCCAACCCAAAATTATTATGAAGATAACTTTGGTGAGGTTGTATAGCACTAGGTTTATAAAACCATATCCTAAATTGAGAAGAATCCAATGGTGGAGTTACGAGTTATGGTCTCTGCACTGAGACCGTTTTGATTGTTACAGAAAAAAACAAGAAATTTGCATTCCCAGTCTACCCAGGGCATCAAATATCTCATAAAATACTTTACCAATCACATTGAAACTGAATTCATTTGAAATATAATTAAAACCTATATCAAAAACCAAAGTTACAACAATTTCCAATGGTGCATTCAAAATATTTTAGTGAAACTCTCCACAAACCCCAATTTGGAGGGTTTTTTGACAGTTTTCACCAAATCTTGCATAACTTGCTTCAAAATGATTAAAATTAAATGAAACCAAAGGGAAAAAAAATTTAAATCATTCCATTATCATATCCAATATATTTCCAATGTATACAAATTATTTTTCATAAATAAAAATGTGAATGATCAAACTGCAATACTGAGAAAACAATGTGGAGTGTGTAAAAACTTCAAATGTTATTCATTTCCTTCCTCCAATCACACACACCCCAATTGGATTCTACCAAATGGTGGTTTTTATAACCTCCATACATCCATATGGAAGTTACAACTACCCAAGACCAATTACATCCTTGGTTTGCAACTTTAGAATGCAATTTGTGCTTGACAATATTTTTGACACAATTGACAATTTTGACATTTTGATAAATATGACCCCTAATCTTTGCCTATGCACTTCAAATATATTTAGATGGACTCAAAAAAACCTTTTAAATCTTCTTTACCCTTCCATTACTTGTTTAAACAAATTTTACCTCCTAGACCCAATTAGGACTCTAATACACATCCTGAGGAAATTTCTTACAATGCTTCACAAAATGACTCAAAATACATTAAAATGACCATATAAACTCAAATATGAGTGAAATGATTCATGGCATGATTTTTAACCTCTTGGTGTACATTTGGGTTAGGTTCTCCTGCACTAGAGAGATTGTTGGCAATGTGTTTTCATTGATGTCAATCAGTATAGGAAGGATACCAGTATAAGAGATGTATGGGCAGCACTATCATGGATGCATAAAGGATGTGATATCTTTGATAACACCTTGTGTTATAGATCACTAGTAAGGAAAGGTTGTCAACTAGTAAGAATTGTGTTGATAGTGAGTATGTTCCAACCAACAAGCTTATGACCAGTGTACAAGCAGGATGAGCGAGGTGCTTGAGCTGTTGTTTGTGATGAAGAGGTGAAATGTTACCTTAATCATGTCAACAGAGGAGGAGGAGAATGTATAGGTCACCGGTATGATGTGTGGATGCAAGAAAAATAGGACTCCCACTAGATGAAGATGTAGTCACCATGTGAAGAAATGACTAATAGTGAATCTTCCCACACCAGATCACACGTGCCTATTTGAAGACATGCTACACAAAAAGAGAAGCCACATGAGTGCATTGCAGGATGCAAATGACAAGGATTCAGTACCACTAGTAAGTGGTGCTTATCTGATATTATGCATGGAATGCATCATAGTCCCCTGAGATAAGACAAGAGGTAAAGGCAAGTGTTTGAAGGTTCACACCAGATCTACCAGTGAATCAAAGGGATGCCTCAAGTGCATGAAATTAGGGATATGCATCGGATCAGCCAAGTAGACATGTTGAGTTGTTGGTAGAGAGATTGAAAGAAATGTTTGTGACCTTGAAAAACATGTTGATAGCAGAATTGGTCTAGTGGTGAAGAAAGGTGTTACCAAAGATGCAGATAGATGGAGGCATGTTCAAGATTGATGACCTGATGTCAACAAGATGTTTACTGGTAAGTATGTCCACTGGTAATGCTATCAAATTGCAGATGTAGAAGGCTCCTAGTTGTTGATCATGTCCATGAGGTAAGTTGGAAAATGTGCCAAATGGGTTCAATTTTCCACCAAAAGAGAAGAAGAGTGCAAGGTTGAAGGCAAACCAATTAGGGTATAAGTGACAGGGTCTATGAATCAGTAGATGAACCCACTTGTGTGGTTGGTTAGTGATCTTGTTTGGACCAACATAGAATACTTAGCAAAGGTGAATGTTGACAAAGGGGCCATGTAGAGGTGAAGTGAAATGCATGCACAAGTTGGTGTGATGTGTCGGTGAGGTTATTGGTGACTGGTCAAACATTTATGACCACTATGAGGCTCGAGGAAGAAAAGCATAGGATTGTAGCTCGAGATAAAGGAAACAAAAGAGATCCAGAGAAGACTGATATTGTAGATCAAGGAGGGTGAAGGAAACCACACCACACATGTGATTGATCAGACAAAAGGCCAAAAAACATGCTTCAAATGACAAAAAAGAGAAGACATGTTTCACAAGGTAGACAGATGGGCGATACTCATTGATTCAGTGTTGAACATTGATCAAGGACATGATATCAGATTGGATTTAATATGTCATGATGATCAAAGATCAGATCTGATACAAATTTAGTGCATGATTAAAACCCTAACCTTGCCAATGTTCAAACTCATGTTTTGGCCAGAAAATCTAGCTATAAGTATGTGAACCAAAGATATTGTTGATGCTGCCAAATGAAAGAGTGATTTTGTTGCATAAGAGAGAAAATCAATCAAGTAATTAGCAAGAATTAGAAAGGAGATTGAGTGTGTGAGTGAGAAATAGGTTGAAGAGCTCCACTGACAACAGTGAGGCAACCAATAGACAAGAGTTGCAGAAGATTGTAGAGAAGGCAAGCTGAGGACTGAAAGGAATCAGAATAGACATCTAACTAAGTTACCAAGACTGGTGGTAGATAGAAGCTATATTACAGAAACAAAAGAGAACCGATAGAAAGCATAACTGGCAGAGAAGAAGAAGTGGGTGGACTGGCAAGAGTGCAATAAATAGTAAGGTTGCAGAAGTGTGAGGGTTAACAGAGAACCGATAGTGAACTAGATAGAAGATCCAATAGAGACACTTGTAGAAGTGTTACAAAATCCATTTGTAACAAGGTTATTAATTTGTAAATGATTATGTTTTGTTTTCACTAAGTTGTAGCTTGGTGCAGGGGTTGTATCTCCTTGGGTTGGTGCCCTAAAATCAAGGGTTTGTGCTCCTTGGGTTGGTTCTCCTTAGGTTGGTGCCCTAAACATTGTAATCAAAGATTCATTGTGAGGGTGGATTGGAGCAGTAGACTCCAACAACATTTCTCAGTGAGGTTTTTCCCATCTTGGGTTTTTCTCATATATGCTGGTGCTATGTGATGTCTCCTTTGTGTGTGATTGCATTTGTGTTAGTCTCCCCTATAACCGGTAAGTCTATATTGAGTTAGATTTGATAATTGATATACTTATATAGGATAGTTAAAGGGAAATGTTTGAGAACCACTGATTCACCCCCTCTTAGTGGTACATTCTGTCTAACAAGAAGCAATTGATAGGATTGGAGAGATTGCATCAACAACATCCACCATATCATCTGACAGGCTGGGAAGATATATGATGAGCCGACCATGTTCAATATCATCCACAAATCATGCATCTTCTAGTCATGGGGTGGCTTCAAATTCAGATGATTAGTATATTACTGCTAGCATCCCCTCCCCAGATGAGGTAGTGGTTATAGTAGGAGGTGGTAGACATGTACAGATGTTGTAGTATTTAGCTAAGGACCTACTACATTCTTATCATTTTATTTCATCTCAACTTGGGATACTATTGGTTGCTGTTAGAGAGGATATTCTCAGAGATGGACAAACTACTGCTGCATCAATGCATACTCCGAGGCAGTCACAACATTCTCATCACTCTACACATGCTCCAAGCACTGACCCACCTACAAATCACTATGTTGTTGTAGAGGAGGAGATACAAGCTGATCTGGTCCATATCAAAGATGAGGGCTTGGATTAATTTGAGGAGCAACTATGAGGTTTGAGCCATACTAGGTTTATGGATATGCTACTAGAGTGAGACAGTTCATCCATGATGCCTAGTCATCTAGTTAGCCCCTTACACTCCTCAGTCATGTGTACAACTAGAGAGAGATATGCAAACATGAGTGATGTGGTTGATATTATCACATGACATGATTAGACTATACAACCTACTCTTGATACACATGTATGTACATGTACGTTTAAATTTTTAAAAGATGTTTATGTTGTAATGTACGATAAATCTATATATCATTTAATAAATAATAGAAGTTAACTTTTATCATTTAAATTGATTAGACTAATCCTAAAATACATCTATACATATGTACATAACAGTTAGCTCATTTCACTCCTAGCTTGAGTTATGATCGTGTGCGTAGGAGAGATTATTTTGATGCTACACATGTTGCTAGTGGACAAGTTAGTTATGGTCTTTTGTATATTTACATGTACATGTGCATTACAATTTATATTTTATTATAAATTTAACTAGTTAGATTTGATTATATTTAAAAATATGCACATATGTATATGTGTAGAGATCTATATTTAATATTTAAATAAATTCTACTTTTGCAGGGGTCTATTGGACATCCAGAGTCTCACCAGGACTCTCCCTCAAAGGGTTTCTCTAATCATAGCTGACATGATGCATGTTGATTTGCTGGACTTTATAGATCATTTGTTTATCTTTTTATATATGTACATTTTAGATTTTCATATTATATATTCATGCATGTATGAATTTTATATTATACTTTAAACAATCCGTGTTTGATACTGGATTCTGTATATCATGCATGTATGGTTAGATTATACTTTATATGTACAGTTTGTACATTTGATCCTGGATTATACATCACATCATTTGTATTCAGATTATATATGATCATGCACATGTTATATTACTTACACACTTTATATATATATAGTATGTGTCTGATCATATTTGCACACTTGATATATATACTTTGAATATTTATTTAAGTTTGATGTGTTTGATTATTCTTTTAAAATATATTATATAAGATCATCTAGATTGAATTGGTGTAAATGTTCAATTTAAAAAATCTTTTTAAGAACTCTAAAACTTTCAAATTTATATATCTACGATTGAATTTGTGTAAATGTAGATAGATTAAAAAAGGATTCATATGTTTATTTAAATTTTAAATTTTACTACATGTAACATGTATATGTAGATATGCATTGAATTTAAATGAATTTGTGAATAATATATCCACTCCACTGTGCAAGCCATGAACAATATACAAATCACACTTGTTCATATCAAATGAACAAACTCAAGTTAATGAACATATTCAATAATTAAAATTATAGAAGTTTCATCTGGAATAAGTTAAGTAGAAGTAAACATTCTAAAGTATTAAAAATAAAAAATTCATACATGTAGGTTCAAAAACATGTACTTCTACGTGTACTAAATAGTTCACACCACATCAAGTGGTTCAGACCACTCTTCAATTATTACACACATGTCCTAATTTAATATACATTTTTAATTAAATTTACACATGCATTTTTAGTTAAATAAATACATGTCCTAATTTACTTTAAATACATGCTAAATTATTTTAACAACTTACAAATTATGCATACATGCATATAGAATTATATTCTATACATCCTAATTGTACATGTGACCCCCTTAAGACCTATTCAAATTTACACACATACATCGTAATTTAATATCAAATTTCATACAAATGCATTTTTTTAATTATATGAATAATGTAATGGTGGGAAAATGATGAGTGATAGATAAAGAGGAAAACTAACCCTTTCCCTCAAAGAGGGATGAGAGTTTCACTATTGATTATCCTTGAAGCACTTTTCACCATTACATTAGGAAGATAAGGGATAATTAACTAGATTTAATCTCCACACAAAGATGATAGATTGAATTATAAATGAATTAGGAATGTTAGGATGCTTCTTCTTCCTTTGTTTGATTTGGAAAGGAATTGATTGAATTATGTAGTGCAAAAGTGACAAAGAATCGATTATGACTTGAGATTCGAATATGGGATGAAGTTGTGCACCTGGATTTGGTAGTAAAATATTAAGATGAAGTTGCTCTGCAAATTTGATGAAAAGTTGTCCGGACTATGGTGGGAATGTACATAGTCCTCTGAAAAATCTGCGAAATGAAAAGGGTTTTTTCGCCTCTAGAAATGAAGTCTAAATCAAAAAGTATAGCTATGCACCTATAAACTACACACAAAAAAGAGAGGGAAATGTGTTGGGATTGGGGGTTTACCTTTAGGTCAAACACCTATTTTGGAATTAACCAAGTAATGAAAGAAAGTACTTGCAAGTAGATGTAAATCAAAGAATGAATTGTAAATCACCTCAAGGGAGGTTGTAGTAGCAATGTTGATAGAAATACTTGTATGAAATTGTATGTTGAAATAAATCTCCTCTTCAATGGTTGAATCCTTTACTTGAATGCAACACCTAGCCTTGAAGGGAGACTTGAGAATGCTCCGTGTTGGAAAAGAATTTTTGAATGCTTGAATGCTCTTGAATTCTCTTGAATACTTGATCGCTTGTGCATACTCCAATCTTATCCAACTCCAACTTATGAAAATGAGAGGACAAATGCCCCCATAAATACATGTTTGAAGGATTTTAATTTCATCATGGGCTGACATCGGGGAGATTTTCTGCTCATTGCACAACCCACAATGAATGCTCTAGGAAGGTCCTACCCCAAAATAGGGCAAGGACAAGGGTGCCATGCCCCTGTCCTAGGAGGAAAGGGGCTCCACACTTCTATCCAAGGGGGGACAAAAGCACCACGCACCTATCCTACCCCTTTCTTTAGGGCAGAGTATAGATAGATTATGTGGAGGCCAAGGAAGAAGTTGTTTTCATAAGCTAAGCACTCTTTGGTCTCCGATTAGGCTAGAGGATTTGAGTGCGCATGTGTGAGGACCCTAATGCAGTCATAAATTGTTAGGATCACAATTTTATGACACTACATTTAGCCCCCATTTTAGTGGGAGTATAAATGTATGCCAATACCGCCAATAAAGTACAAGGAAACAATATTGAAAGACTTTCACCACGTCAAGGAGGCAAGATGTGCCAAGCCCTGAGTAGACTTAGGATCTTACGACTTCGATTGACAAAGTAAAAGGGAAGATGGAGAGGGGGAGAACCATGAATGAAAGTACCAAAGTTCCCTTCACTATGAGTCATGAAAGTAAGGATACAAAAGATTAAAAAGTAAAGCAAAGCTCACTAAGTAATTCTAAGTATCACAAGAAGAAAAGTATGAGCGGAGTGGATGCCCCCACGTTAAAGCAATCACACGTGCCTTATCAGGAGCGATTTACTTAAGGTATGATACACCCAGGAGAAGGAGGGAGCACGTTATCACAAGTATTTAGCCCCCATGTGAGGCCCTACCCCGATCCATCCTATCTCTTCAGCTATTTTCATTTTGGAACTATTTTAGATGCTAGTTTTGACACACTATGGATAGAGAACTTTACATGATCCCATGATTTTGGTAACATTGATATATATGGATGCTTCATTTCTATGCCTTGTGGATTATAGAATATTAAATGATTCTAGATTAGGGTAATATTGTGATGATGCAGGTTATTATCTGAATTTCAGAATTTGTTATAATATTAGAAAAATGTTTGCATATCTTGTAGATGGATCAAATTTTGAGGATTATAATAAATTGCTTTGATTTGTGATAAATCGTATTTTATAATGACGAGCCTTTGCAGAATGAATGTATTGTATTCTGATTATGTGTTATATATTATATGAGGTTATTTGGGAAGTACTAATGCTTTAATTGAGATGTGCAGGAAATTATCCATGTGACCATGGAAATATTATGGAGAATCAAGCCTAGGCCAATGTGCGTTAGTAAAACCAAGGGTTGTCTATTTGGACAGACAACACCTCGTATGTACTGTATTTTATTCATAAATGTAAAATGTTGCATGAGTGTAAATTGTATTTATTGGATTGTTTAAATTGTTTAAGGGACAATTGCCATGTGTGTATTGTGATGTGGAATTATTTTGTAGTGTCACTTGACACCTATGTAGTATGTTGTGTTGGCAATTTGTCATGTCACCTTTTTGAGAGTTTTACTTTTTGTTAAT